>NC_090651.1:313291157-313506157 GCF_040937935.1 Hyperolius riggenbachi
GTATAATAATAAGAGCTTTTGGCTTGTAAAAGCCTTCATCAGACTTGAATCTTGTACGCTGCCAATATGTTGGAGCACACAGCTATATAGAAGCAACATCAAAAGGGGATACATAGATTTTTTGGGGGACATAAATACATGTCATTACAGTGCCAAAACATCCAAATAGGGTCTTGAGAGGATGTTAAAGTGAATGGGAACCGCATTTAAAAAAAAAATGAAGCAGATACTTACCTAAGGAGAGGGAAGGCTCTGGGTTGTATAGAGCCTTCCGTCTCCTCTCTCATTGCTCTCTATCCTGTGCTGGCTCCCCCCAGTTTCAATCCCCCGCCGAAAGGGTATTTGGAAGTCTTTGAGAGCCGTGTCCTCCCGAAGACGTGCGACTCCATACTGCACAGGCGTGAGCGTGCAAGAGAGCGTGCTTGCGCAGGCGCAGTACAGGGCCGCCCTTCTTCAGGAGCACTCGGGCTCCCTGAAGACTTCTGAAGCCTCCTTCGGCTGGGTAAAGCAGTATTTGACTACTTTAGTCAAATACTGCTACCGGGCGAGCCAGCACTGGAACGACGGGACCAGGAGAGGAGCGGGAAGGCTCTATAGGACCCAGAGCCTTCCCTCTCCCTGGGTAAGTATCTGTCTCATTTTTTTAAATGCGGTTCCCATTCACTTTAAGCTGATTTATGACACAAGTGACCTTTTTTTTTTTTTGTAACCATTTACCGGCAAACTAACGTATTAAAACGTCATGCTTTTGCCTGTTAATGGCAACATGTCATTTTAATACATCACGCATTCCCGGCGCCGTTCTGCACCTGTTTGCGCCGCTACCGCCGCCGTTTCCGTCAGGTTCCGTGCTGGGTGATTGGGGAAGAGGACCGAATGGTCCTCTACCCAATCGCACTGCCTGGAGTGGATGGGCGCGACCGCGAACAGCGGCCACCTCCATTCACAAAAACAGGAAACTGTAACAATTTAATAAAGTGTAAAAAAAAAAAAAGTGATCACTTCCTATACGGGAGAATGTTCACTAGCGCCATCTTGTGGCCAAAAAGTATATTACAGATACAAAGTACATACATATACAAGTACATACACACTATTAATAAAATGGATGAAATTACACTTCCAACCCTCCCCCCCCCAAAAAAAAAAAAAATCAGCTTCAAATAAATAAAAAAATAGTTGCCTTTTTTAATCTATATTTTATGGGGGGAAATTAATTTTAATTTATTATATAGGGGCTTGTAATTATGGCCAGAAGAAAAAAAAAACAGAACAAAAAATAACACCTATATTTCAAAATAATATATTGTCGGTTTAATAATCGGGACAACTGGGCAAATAAAGTATGTTTGTTTTATCAACAGGAGAATGTTTAATTTTAAAAGTATAATGGCTGAAAACTGAGAAATAATGATTTTTTTTTCATTTTTTTCATTTTTGCTTGTGGGTAGTGTTGGGGCTTGAGTCCTGGGTCTTTTTATGGGGGGGGTTGCACTTTGGGACACACACCGCATTGTCTTTTATAGATTTTTTAGTAATAAATGGATTTATACCTTTGCAATTACGGGTTTTTGAACTTTTTTCATTATACAATTTGTCTTTGTGTCCAGTCGAGCTATACCCACCTCTACATATATCTCACCGTGTTTGTTTTTTTATATAATATGATATGTGTCCATTAAATTACAAAAGAACTCTTCGCTGTCCCATATCATGAATCATTTTCTGGCACTGGGTCCTCCTCCTGCTACCCTTTCCTAGGAAGCAGATAAAATGTCCAGTAAAGTAAACTAAGCCCATTTAAATTGCCTATTTATTAAAAATGGATTGTTGCTATTGTGATTAGCATACACGAGGGAGCAGGAGAAAGCAGAGGAAGGAGGTGGGCAGGGTCACATGATGGTTCTGTGCTGGGGAGCAGCACCCAATCTCCTCATAGCTACATACTTCAGCATAGACCCCTGGTCATGTGACTGACTGCTCCACGTGGAATTACTCTTAACCACTTGAGGACCCACCCTTTACCCTCCCTTAAGGACCAGCGCTGTTTTAGCTGATCTGTGCTGGGTGGGCTCTGCAGCCCCCAGCACAGATCAAGGTGCAGGCAGAGCGACCAGATCGCCTCCCTTTTTTCCCCACTAGGGGGATGATGTGCTGGGGGGGTCTGATCGCTCCTGCCTGCCGGGTGTTGCGGGGGGGGGGCACCTCAAAGCCCCCCTCCGCGGCGAAATCCTCCCCCTCCCTCTCCTACCTGGCCCCCCCGGTGAACCGGGCTGCACAGGACGCTATCCGTCCTGTGCAGCCAGTGACAGGCTGTCCCCTGTCACATGGCGGCGATCCCTGGCCGCTGATTGGCCGGGGATCGCCGATCTGCCTTACGGCGCTGCTGCGCAGCAGCGCCGTACAATGTAAACAAAGCGGATTATTTCCGCTTGTGTTTACATTTAGCCTGCGAGCCGCCATCGGCGGCCCGCAGGCTATTCACGGAGCCCCCCGCCGTGAATTGACAGGAAGCAGCCACTCGCGCGAGCGGCTGCTTCCTGATTAATCAGCCTGCAGCTGGCGACTGCCACTTTGCCGACGCACGGTATAAGCGTGCAGTCGGCAAGTGGTTAAACTGCTGGCAAAAGCAGTGAGACAGTTACACAAACACACGGAATTCGATTGAAGAATGTCACACTCATAAATACATTTTAAAAAATCACAACTTTTGTTAGAAAATTGTTGCACGATGGAGACCAGAAACACAACATTTTAAAACTAGTAAAACTGCAGAATCAGAATAATTTATTTTGCAGTACAAAGATGGGTTTGTACCTGAAATTGGTTTTGGCTCATACAGGTTCTGGAAGGAGGGGGGGATAATATCAGAAAGCCAAGAGCCGCGGTTGCCACACTACGGCGCCACCAGTCACACGTGGCAAACATCTGTCATCCCTAAGGAGACATGGAGGAGGGGGGGCAGAGGAAGGCGAAGGTTGAGCAGTGATGGCCCAGTTCGCCATGAAGTAAACTGGTGGTGAAGGCTGGCGCTGCTGGGGATCCCAATTGCTGACACCTGGAATCTGGTAGTGTTGGCCACTCCAGTGGCCATGGTGTTCCAGTTCAAAAGGTGCAGTAGTGTTCATTTCTGTGGTGGGTCCCGACTACTGGGCAACATTTGGCAGGCCTGGTCAAGATAATCTGACTGTCACAGAAGCGTTCGGCCGCAGCAGAGAAACGTGCATAGCAATCCTGTCTGTTCTAGCAATTTTTAATTCAAGAGAAATTTATTTATATCTGTTTAAAGGGATGGATAGTCACGTATTATTTTATAGACCACTCCCTATGTTGCGATTAGTTAAAGGAAATAAATGAGGACATTAAAAAAAAAAGTTCTACTTACACGGGGCTGGTGGAAGCCGATATGTCCCTCGCCGCAGCTACACTCCCAGCCAGTGGCCCGGGTTCCCCTCCGTTGGAGATGCTGACCTTGCCAGATTGGCATCCGTTGCGCCTGCGCGAGCGCATGGCAGCACCGCTCGTGATCGCGCACACGGGGTCTGGAGCATTCTGCGCAGACACAGAACTACTGACGAGGTCGGCATCTCCAACGGAGTGGACCCCGGGCCATCGGCTGGAAGCAGAGCTGCGGCGAGAAACATATCGACTGCCAGGGACTGGAGGAAGCTCCGGGTAAGTAGACCTTTTTTTATTGTCCTCAAATCTTCCCTTTGAGGGTGCCCTTGGAGGTGATTGTTGTTGTCCAGTTACTATTCAGTTGTGTTTGACCACAGCATGCCAGGCCCCTCCATCCTCTATTGCCTCTCATAGCTTGTCCAAGCTCATGTTTGTTGGTTTCATGATACTAGCCATCTCATTCTCTGCTGTCTCCTACTTTTGCCCACAATCTTTCCCAGCATCACGATCTTCTCCAATGAATTTTGCCTTCTCATTAGGTGATACCTAACAGTTAAGGTGTGTGCACAAGCACCACTACTGGTGTCTGTATGTATTGGGACTCATTCTATCCAATAGGCAACAGTTTTTACCAAGTGCTGTACAGATGTATCACAAGCCTGTTATGTTACTATGGAGGGGTAAGGAGGGACAACGTGTAGCACATCACAAAGTGGAGGAGTAAGTAGAAGAACAATTTGTTAGGCCAAAATGATCCTGCACTCCGAATCTCTCGCCAATGTATTAGGGTGGATCAGGGCCACTGTACACATGCTAGATTGTCGGCAGAGATGGCCTGAGCACATGATTAGCCTGAGAGACATCTAGCACATGTAAACAATGTTGATGTTGAACTGTATTCAATCCAACTGCTGTCCCATGTCTACTGTAACCAACTTCATAGCGTTGCTTATTCCTTTTCTGTTGCTATTTCTTGTTGTTTTTCTTTCTATGCTTTGAGAAGGCTTGAAGCATGTTCCAAATTTGTATGAACACACTAGCCGAGAGTGAGTAGCAGGCCATACCCTGAGCCACTTCCCTAGTACTATATATAGCCAGAAGGTGACAGTATTCTATCTCTTAATCAAGTTGACAAGCAATGAATTTGAAACCGAAGCTGTAAGTTACACTGAAACATCTACCCTGTTAAGCTGTTTGTAGAGGTCTACCCAGCAAGAGAGTCTGGGCTTACTGAAGGGGATATATAAAGCCACCTGAAGAGTCCTAAAGTGTTCAGTGTGAGCTAACTGAAGGCGAGCTTTCACCCTCCCACCCTTACGAATGAGTCAGACTGACTGGGAAAGTGAGTTCCGTAGAGTTGTGATCGTGTGTGAGAGGTCCCACAAACCTCAATTTTAAGCAAATGTTGGTAGTCAACAAAAGACATGTTTGCTGAGCAGAGATTATAGGGATGTTCTTGCATTTCCTCTGGGTATCTGGAATACAGGACATTTAAAGTGTGGATCCATCTGAAAATGGCGCCTGCGAATAATGGCACACAGTGTTGCCGCTAATCCATTTGTCGCTTATCGCTATTTAACGCTAAAGCCTTATCGTTATTTAGCATTAAAGCCTTTTCGTTATTTAGCGTTAACACACAGAACTCTCTCTGTCCCTATCCCTAGCCCTTAAACACCTCCTAGTGGTGCCTATCCCTAACCACCACCCTGGTGGTGCCTAACCCTAACCTCCCCCCTGGTGGTGCCTAACCCTAAGACCCCCCTGGTGGTGCCTAACCCTAACCTCCCCCCTGGTGGTGCCTAACCCTAAGACCCCCCTGGTGGTGCCTAACCCTAACCTCCCCCCTGGTGGTGCCTAACCCTAAGACCCCCCTGGTGGTGCCTAACCCTAACCACCACCCTGGTGGTGCCTAACCCTAACCTCCCCCCTGGTGGTGCCTAACCCTAAGACCCCCCTGGTGGTGCCTAACCCTAACCTCCCCCCTGGTGGTGCCTAACCCTAAGACCCCCCTGGTGGTGCCTATCCCTAACCACCACCCTGGTGGTGCCTAACCCTAACCACCCCTCTGGTGGTGCCTAACCCTAAGACCCCCCTGGTGGTGCCTAACCCTAACCTCCCCCCTGGTGGTGCCTAACCCTAAGACCCCCCTGGTGGTGCCTAACCCTAACCACCCCCCTGGTGGTGCCTAACCCTAACCACCGCCCCCTGGAGGCGCCTCCCTGGTGGTGCCTAACCCTAAATCTCCCCTGGTGGTGCCTGACCCTAACCTTGACAGTGTTACATTAAATCCAATCACCATTTTGCAGTTAAATAACTTCTGCAGTTTGGCTTATGTAGGGCGCTATTAATAAATAACGTTACTGTGTGCAATAACGTCTGCTGTTTGGCATATGAACGGTGCTATTGATAAATAACGTTACTGTGTGCCGTTTGTCTTCTTTTTTCCTTGTGTGCCATTATTATGCAGTACTAACGATAAATAGCGATAAGCGTATCTTTTTAATGCGGCGCCATTTTTATGCATAGGCGCTGTGCGCCATTATTCACTGATCCGTTAAAGTGTACCCGAGGCGACATCATGTGACATGATGATATAAAACATCTGTATGTACAAAAGATTGTAAATTTGTGCCTACCCCTTAATTTTTTTACTATGCTGCTTCCACTGGCCCAGTGTTACCAACTTCTGTCTGGTCTAAGGGCCTGTTTCCACTACACGCAGATTGGATGCAGAATGGATGCAGAAAAACTGACTCCAATGAATGCCTATGGGCTTGTTTCCACTAAACGCGATTTTTCTGATGCAGATTTTCCCCTAGGCATTCATTGGAGTCAGATTTTCTGCATCCATTCTGTATCAATTCTGCATCCAATCTGGAAACAGGACCTTAGACAAGACAGAAGTTGGTAACACTGGACCAGTGGAAGCAGCATAGCAAAAAATTAAGGGGTAGGCACAATTTTACAAAGCTGGTCGTCACAGTGCTTGGTGCCTAGCGCCTGAACTGGGCACCACTATCGCACTAATTCCATAGTCTGTACCCCGCGTAATTACTTTTTCCTCTGAGTTTCTCTGACTCAGAGTGGGAATAGAATTTAAAGGACCACTATAGCAAAAAACTGTAAAATTTAAAATGTGTGGAAACATATACAAATAAGAGTAGTACAAGGTGAACAGAGGCGCCAAAAGAGTAGAAATAGATAAAACTTTTTAAACATTGGGGAGGCAGTGGTGGACTTACCTCCTCCAAGTAGACACAAAAATGTATTAAAGGACTTACGAGCCCAAAACAGGAAAAAAAATGTCTTTACCTGTATGAATTTGTAACGCACGGAGGACGCCATCCGCGCCCTCCGTGCAGCTCCGCCGGGTCCCCGCTGCTTTTGCTCCCCCCGGCCGGACCCAGACCCCACAGCCCGGGTCGTGCGCTCCTTCCTCCTCAAATATGGCCGCCGGAGGAGGCCGCGGCTGCGCAGTCGCACCGATGCGAGTGCGGCTGCGCAGCTCTAGGGCCTCCCTCCCCGATCCACGCTACGTGGCGTACGTTACAAATTCATACAGGTAAAGACATTTTTTTCCTGTTTTGGGCTCGTAAGTCCTTTAACATTTTAAACATAGAAAATGTATTGATACACTCCAAGGTTCTTTGCAACGCGTTTTGCAGGTATGACCCTGCTTCATCAGGCAATGGAGTAGGAGTATATGGTGTATCAATACATTTTCTATGTTTAAAATGTTAATACATTTTTGTGTCTATTTGGAGGAGGTAAGTCCACCACGCCTCCCCATGTTTTAAAAGTTGTATCTATTTTTACTCTTTTGCTGCTTCTGTTCACCTTGTACTATACGAGTCCACCACTGGTGGAGGGGTGTTAGCCCTTTCTTCTGATCTACGGAGAGCCACATCTTAACTCTGAGTGGGGACAGGCTTAATCTCCCCACCTGCATCTACAGTGGTTGCCTGAGTGGTAACCCTGGCTTGTGAGCATAAAGATATTTACTCTATCCTCAATTTATCCTTACTGCTACATACTACACCAGAGGTCCCCAAACATTTTGGGTTGAGGGCTAGTCAACATACTTCAGATTGCTGGGGGGCCGGAGTATAAATGATGTAGAAGTCTTAGCGAGCCAGACAGTGAAGTATACCCAGGGGACAACCTGCAGTCTAATTTGACAGCAGTGTTTCCTGATGTGGAATTTGATTGGAATCCAGCGAATTGCTGCTTTCTGGCTTCCATGTGGATGGGTGGTGCCAGGCTGCCAGCACTGCTATATTAAATGCGTACCAACCATATTTAAAGATGTAGCTGACTGCATCTATAAGTAATATATTTTGTGTGTGGGGGGCCGGTAAAAAAGCCTCAGGGGGCCACATTCAGCCCGCGGGCCTTAGTTTGAGGACCACTGTACTACACTATATCAGGCTCTTGTGTCATTCTTTATATATGTTACGGCCAGAACCCGAAGTTTGGCCAGAACTAGAAGTGGCCGGCCACTTCGGGTTCTGGCCGGCCAATGTGCGAACTGGCCGCTGCGCTGCGGCCAATGTGAGAAATGCAACAATTCCTGTAAAGTTAATGGGATGTTGTGGCCGCAGCGCAGCGGGCAAATGTATCACACATCTTTACTTTATTCAATGACATTAAGCCGACCGGCTTTTTCCCCGCTTTCTCTCTTCCCCTCGCCTCTCTCTCCTCCCCTCGCCTCTCTCTCTTCCTTCTCCTATGGGCAGCCGGGCGGGGGACACGCGTGTCCAGGAGAGTCGTTCGTCGCGGCAGGAGAGCAGAGCGGGGAGGCTGCAGACATCGCTTCTGCCAGCACCCGCTCTGCAAGAACGGCAGGATTCCCCTGCCGCGACGAACGACTCCGGAGGGACACGCGTGTCCCCCGCCCGGCTGCCCATAAGAGAAGAAGAGAGAGAGGCGGGGGGAGGAGAGAGAGGCGGGGGGGGGGGGGGGAGGAGAGAGGCAGAGAAAAAGCCGGGCGGCTTAATGTCATTGAATAAAGTAAAGATGTGTGATACATTTGCCCGCTGCGCTGCGGCCACAACATCCCATTAACCTTACAGGAATTGTTGCATTTCTCACATTGGCCGCAGCGCAGCGGCCAGTTCGCACATTGGCCGGCCAGAACCCGAAGTGGCCGGCCACTTCTAGTTCTGGCCAAACTTCGGGTTCTGGCCGTAACATATACAAATAAGTACTTTTCTTCCAGAGTAAAATGAGCCATAAATTACTTTTCTCCTATGTTGCTGTCGGTAGTAGAAATCTGACAGAACCGACAGGTTTTGGACCAGTCCATCTCTTCAATGGGGGTTCTCAGCAAGGCTCTTTATAAAGACATTCCCTCAAAAGGATTTATACAATGATGTTGGCCAGCTTCCCTGTTTGCTGCACACTTTTTGGCAGTTGGACAGAGCAACTGCCACCCACTCACTAAATGCTTTTGAAAATAAACAAAATCCTGAGAACCCCCTACAAGGAGATGTGCTAGTCGAAAACCTGTCAGTTCTATCAGGTTTCTACTACCTACTGCAAGTGAAAGCCACATAAGAGAAAAGTCATTTATGGCTCATTTGACTCTGGAAACGTACTTCTTATTTGTATGTGTTTACATGTATTTAAAATTTTATGATTTTCGCGACAGTGGTCCTTTAACGCTGCTATGAATTTGAGCTTTAGCAGGATCATCCGTCATTCAGCTCACCCTGCACCCAACCCACTGGTGGTGTACTAAAACATACACCAATTTAACCACTAATGGTGGCCATACATGGTACAATTTGTTCATACAATCTTTCCATTTCTATGTAGTATAAGGGTAAATTAAGTGAATATACTGAAAGGACAATTTAGGCAGTTCCCTTATACTACACTTCATACACATTTGAGCAGATATTCACTTTAAAAGACCACTAAAGTGAAAAAGAAAGCAGTCAAAATCTGAAAGAACTGACAGGTTTGGAATAGCCCAATCCTCATGGGGGGTGCTCTAAAAGCATTCCCTGAATGTCAGTTGCTAATTCTAACTGCCAAATTAGTATGTAAGTGAGTGGGGAGGCTGGCTGGTATCTTACCATGTTGGCAGTTATACTTAGCAACTGCTGTTAAGGTAATGCTTTTGTAACCATAGAAAGCTTGAGAATTCCCCATGAGGAGAGGGACTAGTCCAAAACCTGTCAGATCTGTCAGATTTTTAACTGCTTACTTTTTTTTTTTGCTATTGGGGTCCTTTACATTTTAGAATGCTTATTGTTGTGTTTCTTTTACCCTTTTTTAAAAAATGAAATATTGATATAAATTAATATTTAATTTAGGGACCGTGAAATCTAATAGCAAATTGGTTTCCATCTGACCTTCACAGTTGGATGGTTTTATTGCTCAACCAACTGCGTCTCAGGAAGGCAACACGTATGCAATGGAGGGACTAGTCCAAAACCTGTCAGATCTGTCAGATTTTTAACTGCTTACTTTTTTTTTTGCTATTGGGGTCCTTTACATTTTAGAATGCTTACTGTTGTGTTTCTTTTACCCTTTTTTAAAAAATGAAATATTGATATAAATTAATATTTAATTTAGGGACCGTGAAATCTAATAGCAAATTGGTTTCCATCTGACCTTCACAGTTGGATGGTTTTGTTGCTCAACCAACTGCGTCTCAGGAAGGCAACACATATGCAATGGAGGGAGCTCAGCTTAACGTGTCTTCCTATTTTCTCAAGGGATTGGGTCAGATTATACAGTTTGTAGCACAATTTCCTTGTGTTGTTTCCTGGAAGCTGAAACGAACTCGCGAGGCAGACCAAATTGTAAAGATGATATCATTTGCCGAGGTGCTATATAAAGGAATCAGGGATGTTACCATGGCAACAATGGTTCTGAAATTAACCCGAGAAAAGATGAGATAATCAATGCAAGGCAAAGCTAAGAGCCCGAGTTCCTAAGTGTTGCAATTGCAAACATACAATGCCTCTCGATGCGGTATTGAGGAGGTGAAAATTCTGAAAACGTACAATTGCTTGCCTGGTGAAGATGACTAAAGCAAAACGCAGTGAAAAGTGTCTGCTAGGGGGATTATATTTTACAGTGGTGTAAAATAATATGTTAAGCTTGCTGTAAACCTGCTACGCACGGGATGTACACAAATTGGAAAAAAAGGGAAACTTTTAAGTTGTTATGACACGCTACCCCTGCCCTTTCCTCTAGGAGTCGGATTTGTTCTCTTCCAGTTTCCATGGCAACAGAACACACATAGTCCAACATGTTAATCTTGCCGTACAGTATCTGCACATTTAATAGTTGCCATGGAGACACAAATAAAACAGTCGGAATCCTTTCAGCAGGCACCCATATATGGGCAGCATATTTCCTCTGCTCCATTTGCAGGGCAAACAATTGTCACGTTTTACAGTACATATGGCATTTAAGCTGAGCTTTCAACATAAGCATCATATATAACGGAAGTGACTGTTTTTTCTGCTACTGACCCCCCTGCTTCTGAAACAGCTGAACGTCTGGTTATAATACTGATTCCCGGAGACAAGTATGCATAGCAATAAAATGAGAGGCGAGTCAGATCACCTGATCTGGACTCTCGTTCGAGAATATTAATAGTATTTCCAGAGCGTCAGCTCCGTGGCCAAGAAAATGACTTTTATAGGGGCCCAGTAATAGCAGGCAGCATAGACAGGATGACTTTAAAGCAAACGTATCTAAAATGTGTTCAGTTAAATAAATGCATTTACACAATATAATAAGCGTAAGCGATAATGAAGACAGCAACATGTATAGTGTTTTCACAGGTGTGCTTTACTCCCCACGTGTTTATTTGTAAAATGCAAATAATTGAGAGTTTATGCAAACTGCATGGTAATTTTATGCACATCCCTACCTTCAACAAATGCTGCTGTCTATTTTCAAACGACATAAATTTACATGAAATCACTATAAAATGCAGCATTGCTTGCGAATCGTTGCCAAAGTCATTTTGGCAACGAAAATGCCATTTTCATTTTTGATAAAATATTCACGAAAATACATTGTATTTTCACAATTTGGGAAAAGAAAACAAAATGTTTATTTCCGAAGTGAAAATTCACGTTAATTTTAACGCAAAAATTTGTGAACAGCGCAGAAATGATTTATTTTAGCGCTATAATTAGCAAACAATCACAGACTTATTACAAAATGATTTTCTATGGTATTTTTACTCAAAAGTCAAATTTTACATTATTTTTGCAAAAATTATTGCAAAAATGATATTGGCATTTTTGCTCGAATGATAAAATGTAATCAATGTATAATTAATAGAATTAACTGCATTTCATTGACCATCCTTAAAGGGATACTGTAGGGGGGTCAGGGGAAAATGAGCTGAACTTACCCGGGGCTTCTAATGGTCCCCCGCAGACATCCTGTGTTGGCGCAGCCACTCACCGATGCTCCGACCCCGCCTCCGGTTCACTTCTGGAATTTCAGACTTTAAAGTCTGAAAACCACTGCGCCTGCGTCGCCGTGTCCTCGATCCCGCTGATGTCATCAAGAGCGCACAGCGCAGGCCCAGTATGGTCTGTGTCTGCGCAGTACACTCCTGGTGACATCAGCAGGAGCGAGGACACAGCAACGCAGGCGCAGTGGTTTTCTGACTTTAAAGTCAGAAATTCCAGAAGTGAACCGGAGGCGGGGTCGGAGCATCGGTGAGTGGCTGCGCCAACACAGGATGTCTGCGGGGGACCATTAGAAGCCCCGGGTAAGTTCAGCTCATTTTCCCCCGACCCCCCTACAGTATCCCTTTAAGGCCTCTTTCACAGTGCGACGTTAAAGTCGCTTGTTACAAAATGTTTTAACGTGGACTAACGCACAGCAATACAAAGTCTGTGCAACATTCACAATGCACACGTGGAGTTGTGTGTAACGTGTAGCAATATTTAGAAAGTGCTGAATGCTGTGCGTTTAGCAATAAATCTGCTGCGTTGTGTATGTTGCACATGCTCAGTAATGTGCTCAATAATTTTTAATGTAACGCATGCGCTGTTATTGTTTCATCACTGTGCGATGAAAACGGCGCACCAAACGCAGGGCTAAAGAATGTACTATAACGTCCAAGTTATAGTCTTTCAATGCGTTGCATTAGGGGCACGTTATGCGACCTTAACGTCGCATTAAACGCACCGTCCCACTGTGAAAGAGGCCTTAGGGTATAGATAACCAATGATGGCATATTTTTTTTCCAAACGTTCATGTACACCTGTATGGGCAGATATCTTTTTTTTTCATTTTCAGGTTTTTAGTGATCTTGGTGACCCAGGTTTTAATTATAGGGGGAGTGTCATCTTATTTTGTGAGGATTAATGTTCTGGCCTGAAATAGGAACTTGGGGGTATTTTCTGGCCTTCATTTTCAATAATGAGGATCTTGGTAGGCAGGGCCGGCCCTAGACTTTTTGCCGCCTGAGGCAAATTTTGAAAAAAATTATTGCTGCCGCCAACGGGGGGGGGGGGGCGCCGCCGAGCTGGAGGGATAGCGGGCAGGACGGGGGTATTGGGCCTAGCGGCGGGGAGGGGGGTCGGACCCCCCCCCCTCCCTCGCCTGGGTCCCCCGTCCTCCGCTCCTCTCCAGCCTTAAATAGATCAGAAGCGCTACTTGTAAGAGGCAGTGGGCGGGGAGGACTCACCTCTTCCTCACTCGATCCAGCGTGCGCTCCACTGACGTCACTTCCTGCAACGCCGTCCACTTACAATACAGTGGGCGGCGTTGCAGGAAGTGACGTCAGTGGAGCGCACACTGGATCGAGGAAGAGGTGAGTCCTCCCACTGCCTCTTACGAGTAGCGCTTCTGATCTATTTAAGGCTGGAGGGGAGCGGTGGACAGGGGACCCAGGCGAGGGAGGGGGGGTCCGACCCCCCTCCCCGCTGCTAGGCCCAATACCCCGTCCTGCCCGCTACCCCTCCAGCTCAGCGGGCGGCCCCCCGCACCCACCGGCGGGTGGATGCCGCCCTTAGAAATGTGCCGCCTGAGGCAAAAGTTTCACCCCGCCTCATGAGCGGGCCGGCCCTGTTGGTAGGTGCATTAAAATTGTGATGAAAAGGGAGCTCTGCCACACGTGGACACCACATTCATATCAACAAACTATGAGCCTTATCAAATTCTTTATCTCCTGAGTTTTCTCCTAGATGATATTTCACATTATCAATAAAATGCCTTTCAAGCAACGGCGTAACTAGGGGGGAGCAGCACTTGTGATCGTACGGGGGGCAGAGCTGTGGGATCCCCAACTACTAACCTTCCCTTCCTCCGATACAGGGGACTATACTTCAGATAAGTATTTTCTTTTTGACTACACTTGTTATGAGCATGAAGATCATGATGGCCACACTTGTTTTATGACCCTTGTGAAATAGGCCCCAAGGCCGTGAAGGCCCCAAGGCCGTAATCAAAGCAAAAGGTGGCTACTTTGAAGAACCTAGAATATGACCTTTTCAGTTGTTTCACACTTTTTGGTTATGTACTACACTTCCACATGTGGTAATTCATAGTTTGGATGCCTTCAGTGTGAATCTACAATGTTCATAGTCATGAAAATAAAGAAAACTCTTTGAATGAGAAGGTGTGTCCAAACTTTTAGTCTGTACTATATATATATATATATTCTACACCTCAGGTTTACTTCAAGTCTTTTGGGGAGGCAATTAGAGACAAATTCTTTTGCTGAATACTTGTATTTTGACTTTAGAGGATCAGCTAATTAGCAGTACAGAAAAGACAGCTTTGATTGTGCAGGACCTGCTGGGATCATAGACGCAATATGAGATGATTTCTTTTAGTGGCAAAGTGTAAAGTTGTTTATATGCAAATGTGAGTGGTTTGGAGAAAGCACGGCTTTTAAGGACAGAATTTTCCTTGTTTTGAATTTTGAAGATGAATATGAAAAATAAATAGTAATTTGGCTCAGAAGGAGGTAGATAGAGTTCAGGGTTCAGATTGTGATTGCTTGCAGAGCAGGGAAAAGCAGGAGTAGATGAGGGCGTAAAGCAAACCTGAGCTGAAAATTAAATGAGATAATTAATTTTATGTGTAGTAGTAAATAAGTGGCAAATAAAAATCTTTCTCGGAATCTCATATTCTTATTTTCAATATAAGGACGTGTGTACAGTGCATACACGGGAAAAAGAAGATCCAGTTTAAAGGTCGCTGATTACTTGTGGTCATGGCCTATACCGGTGTAGATTCTGGGGAGAAGGGGCACCGCGGGGGGCAACTGAGGCAGAGGGTCTGTTCTGGATACGTTAAAGATGAGATGACATGTAAGGCCTCTAGTTAAGCACTTAATTCTTACTGAAAGGATATGTCTGTCCAGAGAGCCTGCACTGCTGCCGCTGAGCTGGACGCGCTGCCGCGCGTGCTCCCGCCACCGTTCCGTTAGCCCAGAGATCAATGAATGGGAGCACAGTTACCATTAATTGATCTAAGTCCCCGTCAGTGGTGTAGCTAAGGAGCTATGGGCCCCGGTGCAAGTTTTACATGGGGCCCCCCGAGCACTCCATACATAACAATTGATATGGCATACCAAAAGCTGCCAAGGACAACCACAGTGTTAGAGATGCAAAAAGGGGATGGGGAACAGTGTGTTAGGGATTACTACTATTCAAAGCATCTATATAGGTGATTATTACCAGCACAGGACCAATGGAGAGCTAATACTGTGATAGAAGGTGGACTCTTTGGGGCCCCGATGCGGTCGCTACCTCTGTCTGGACCCTCTATTGCTACACCACTGGTCCCCGTATGAAAGACCGACGCCGTTAACGAGATGGCTCCATCTTTCACAAATCCTTCTGTCCCATCCACTCATTCCATCCACTTTGCGGAGGAACTTTCCACATGCAGAAGTGAGCTGTGAGGGCATCTTGTGGCCAAATAGTAAAATTATATCTGAAAATAAACATTTTCAGATAATGACATTTTTTTTTACTTTTAAAATTAGTCCCTTACCTCCCACACTTCCAAATAGCTACACAACATTTTTTTGTAAAAAAAAGATATATATATACTAGCTGATTGCCCGGCATTGCCCGGGTATGTGTTTGGCTGATGTTGGCCCCTCCCACTTTTCCTAACGCTAACACACAATTACTCAATTACTTAAGTTTGTGAGCTTTGCGGTCTTTGGCATCAATAATTTGCATTGAAATAAAATAAATCTGATTGAATGTGGCTCCACCCCTCATCTGAAATTGAACCCCAATCACCCAATGGCTGAACCCGGTACAGTTGACTAACTGTGCAAAAGGCTTGTGCCATTAACAGTGCAAGAATGGCAGCAATTAAATATTCCCCTTGAAAATCAATAGGCGGATTTTGATCGGCTTTTATAGACTCCACCCACTTTTCTGAATATTAATCCCAGTCACCCAGTAACCAACTGTACAAAGTTTGAGAACCCTGCCATTAAAAGTGTAAGAATGGCTGCAGTTTACATTTTCTCAATAAAATTTGTATTTTTCTCCACCCACTTATTTCCTAACATTGTTCAGGTATGTATTTGGCTGGTGTTGGCTCTACCCACTTTTTCTAACCCTAACGCACAATTACTCAGTGACCAAATTTGTGAGCTTTGCGGTCTTTGGCATCAATAATTTGCATTTAAATGAAACAAATCTGATTGGCTGTTTGTGGCTCCACCCCTTTTTCTGAATTTGAACTCCAGTCACCCAATGACCAACTGTACCAGGTTTAAGGCTTGTGCCATTAACAGTGTAAGAATGGCAGCAATTACATATTCCCCTTGAAAATCGATAGGTGAATTTTGATTGGCTTTTGTAGGCTCCACTTACTTTTCTGAATATTAATCCCAGTCACCCAGTGACCAACTGTGCAAAGTTTGAGAGCCCTACCACTAACAGTGTAAGAATGGCTGCAGTTTACATTTTCCAGTGAAATGTGTATTTGTCTCCGCCCCCTTTTTAGTTATGGGAATAAAAAGTATCCTATACTTTATTCCAGGTAATGTACTATGTGTGTGCCAAATTTCATTCAAATCCGTCCAGCCATTTTTGCGTGATCGAGTAACAAACATCCAAACATCCAAACATCCGAACTTTCACATTTATTATATTAGTAGGATATATATACAATAAAAAAACACATAAATAGTTACCTTGGGGGGCTGAACTTTTTTAATATGTATGTAGTAAGGTGTATTACTGTTATTTTTTAAATTATGGGCTTGTAAGAAATGATGGACACAAATTTAGCATAAAATAATTCTTAGCAATATGTACCACTAAAAAAAGCCTAAGTGGGGGCGGAAAAAAACAAGACATAGATCATGTAAGTGTGATAAGTAGTGATAAAGTAATTGGCGAATGAATGAGACGTGAAAGTTGCTCGGATGCATAAGGTGAAACAACCCTGAAGGCTGAAGTGGTTGGTTTTTCATGACAAGAAGTATGACTAGGAGTGAGGTGGGTGTCCTTTGTTTTATACATGAAACATATTCTTTTTCACATCCTCCCAAGCTGGTGATTTATAGGGATCAGTTTATGTGGCATAGGCCTAGCTGGTGTGTATGTAGAAAGAGCACCTGGAAAATCGCTAAATATACCAATATTCTCCTAATAAAGTCTAAAGAACAATCGAAAAATATTGGTAATAAATACCGATATTATACCAATGCTAAACCTAATACAGGACCCTTCTCTCATACAGAACCCTCCCGATTGACGCCTAACCCTAACCATCCCCCCTCCTACCCTACCTGATGCCCAAGGACCTGTTTCCACTACACGCAGATACTGAATGCAGAAAAACTGACTACAATGAATGCCTATAGGCCTGTTTCCAATAAACGTGATTTTTTTGATGCAGATTTCTCATAGGCATTCATTGGAGTCAGTTTTCTGCACCCAGAATCCGCGTGTAGTGGAAATAGGCCCTAAGCCTAACTGCCCTCCCCTCCCACGCACCCTTCCTGATGCCTTATCCTAATGGCCTCCCCCTGCACAAACCCCCTACCTGACACTGACACCTAACCTTAAACACCACCTAACACTTAACCTTAAACAACCCTCTACCTCCCCCACCCCGCCAATTGAAACCCCCGCCACCAATCGCTGCAAAAAAAGCATTAAAAAATGTAAACTTTCGGTCACTGCCATAGGTGGCCATTGAAATTGCAGCATTGAAGGTTAATTTGGGTGCCCGCTGGCCACAGCACCTGCTATTTATCAGGCACCATGGGGCACTACATTTTCCCCACAATACCGCTATTTTAATGGGCACCTATGGCTGCATCAAACTTACAAAGATAGCGCAAATTTCCTGCTTCCTTCACTGGTTCCCTCTAGCCATCACTGGGAGTTGTATACGGTTGACAGAGTAAGGATTAAAAATAAAAGAGTCTCATAGACCATCCGGAGCAGAGGCCTGCTTGCAGTTATAATTACTGCAGCCCTTGTTTGTAAGCCATTAATACAGAAGGATAGGCAGATGCTACAGGAAGAAATGTCCCTGAGATCAATCATCCCTCCCTCCAGCAATGGCACTTGTAGGCATGTGGTCTTTCAGTGTTGAGTGAAAAATTCTCCCAGCATGTTAATTAGCTTCGTCCAGGGAACTGCTTTGATTTGCTAATGTCACCTTCACCCTCATGGGTGGGGCTCATCTTTAGTGTATACCATGGACACAGGCAAGTTTGACCATGGCCATGGCCTTTTGGAAAATATACAGTTCCCTTATCTTCATCAACAGTGCAAACACACTACCATGATGATAATTAGAGAGTACCAGAAGTCATGGAGCACGGTGGTGTAGTGGTTAGCGCTCTCGCCTTGCAGCGATGGGTCCTTGCTTTGAATCCCAGCCAGGTCAACATCTGGACGGAGTTTGTGTGTTTTTCCCGTGTCTGCGTGAGTTTCCTCCGGGCACTCTGGTTTCCTCCCACATCCCAAAAATATACAGATAAATGAATTGGCTTCAGGGGAGGACTAGCCAGGGGGGAAGGGGGGAGATTTCCCCCCCCCCCCAGGCTGCCTCTCATTTAATGATTTAGGGCTGGCACTATGCTTGGTGAATTCAGGTTTTTGTATAAGGCAATGTGAAACACTAGGCTGAATGAGGGAAATAAACACCCAATTACAGAGCAATTGCAGGGCGGGCAAGCTAGTAAATATACACAACATGATACAGAGCAGAGGCTTGCCTGCAGGGTCCGTGGGAAAAAATCTGTCGACAGTCCCTAGACTCCAGAAGGGCTGCTTGCAGACAGTCCCTAGACTCCAGAAGGGCTGCTTGCAGGACTTGTGTAAGAGATAGAAACCCCGACCGTTGTAACTCAAAATGTATTATGTGCCCCCCCGATGCCAGTGCATTTATACTTTACCTGTCACGCTGTCCCTCGAGTGTCCTTGCTGTATTTCCCACGTGACTACCAACATATAGCACGTGGGGCACGTGTGTGATGTCATTTGGGCTGGGGCTGTCGTGAAAACGGGCCTCTAGTTTGTCTTTTGCCCCCAGGCCAAAAGGTCCCAGTCCTCCCCTGATTGGCTTCCCCCTAAATTGGCCCTTGATTACAATAAAATACACTACACCATATAGACATATGACTATGGTAGGGATTAGATTGTGAGCTCCTCTGAGGGACAGTGACAAGACTATACTCTCTGTACAGCGCTGCAGAAGATGTCGGTGCTATAGAAATACTAAATAATAATGATAAGTCATAATCAAGGAAAAAATTCCCCTGTAAATTATTTATTCAGTTTACTAGTCGTTTGGATCGCTTGTAGCTATTGCAATATTATTATTTTTTTTTTTTTATTAATATAGCGCCAACATCTTCCATAGCACCGTACATAGTACAAAAAAAATATTGGGTAACATGTACACATGAGAAGTTCAAGCCACTGTACCAGCATGTCAATTATTATTATTTATATAGCACTGACAACTTCTGTAGCACACTTACATGTCCCTCAGAGGAGTCTAAGACGAATTTAGGGGCAAGCCAGCTAGCTGTCTCTATGTTTTTGGGATGTGAGAGGAAATCGGAGTGCCCAGAGGAAACCCACACAGAACATACAAACTCCGCACAGAGAGTGTCCACTACGCCACCTTGACAATCCCACAATACAAGTACAAATACATACTTACAGTTAAAGAAAACACTAAAGTGTGGTGGCTGGATGGTGTAATGGTCAAGGGCTCTGCCTCTGACACAGGAGACCAGGGTTCAACTTCAAATCTCGGCTCTGCTGTTCAGTAAGCCAGCACCTATTCAGTAGGAGACCTTTGGCAAGTCTCCCTAACACTGCTACTGCCAATAGAGCGTGCTCTTGTGGCTGCTGCTCTGGCGCTTTGAGTCCGCAAGGAGAAAAGCGCGATATAAATGTTATTTGTCTTGTCTTGTCTAAAGTGAGCGAGATGTGGTGGCTGCCATATTTATTTCCTTGTAGCTGATCTATTTGGCAGAAGTAGTGTCTGAATAACACCGGAATCAAATATGCAGGTAATCTTGTCAGATCTAACAATAATGCCAGAAACACCCGATCTGCTGCATGCTTGTTCAGGGTCTATGGCTAAAAGTATAAGAGACAGAGGATCAGCAGGATAGCCAGGCAACTGGTATTACTTAAAGAGGATCTGTATCGGAAAAAATGCCCCTGGGGGGTACTCACCTAGGGAGGGGGGGAGGCTCTGGATCCTATCAAGGCTTTCCCCATCCTCCTCCGTCCCACGAATGCAGCGATAGAGCTCCCTGAACGGCGGGGATGTAAATATTTACCTTCCCAGCTCCAGTGCAGGCGCAGTAGTGGCTCTCGGCTCGGAAATAGGCGGAAATAGCCGATCCCAGCCAGGTCTGCTCTACTGCGCAGTCACAAGTCTCCTGTGCCTGCGCAGTAGAACGGACCTGATTGAGATTAGCTATTTACGCCTATTTCCGAATGGAGGGCCACTACAGCTCCCCGCTGGAACAGGGAAAGGTAAATATTGCACTGCCTGACAAATTGCCGGCTGTGCATTCCGTGGGCCAGACGAGACCACCGTGGGACAAAGGACGACAGGGGAAGCCTCGATAGGATTCAGAGGCTTCTCCCTACCGAGGTGAGTACCTCCCAGGGGCATTTTTTTGTACAGTGTCTCTTTAAAAGGAAATAAATATGGCAGCTTCTATATACCTCTCGCTTCGGGGTCCCTTTAATGTGTGGTTTGAAAGATGACTAGAACTGGTACATATATGATAAATTACAGCAAAATAAGAAGCAATAGGAGGAAGTCCCTGCCCTTGCGAGCTTACAATCTGCAGTAAATGAATACACAATACAAGCAGAAGAGGAGAGAAGATTTGTGAGCCTAATTTTCTGGCAACTCATCTTGACGCTCCACCAGTAGTTCTACTGTACAGTGATCTCCGGGATTTATGAGACCAATTATTAAAGCCGGAATGTACAGTATATACCCTGCATGGCAATAAACGCACACTTACGTTTACTAATATATGTTTACTGTGCTTGCCCTGTTGTGTAGGCTTATTGTGTACTCATATAAGTGTCAATAAACTTTTATTGTTTTAACAGTTAAGCAGCAAATTGATAATCTTTACACCTAACTCAGCAAGCTGCCCCAGCATCTCCAGACATTTTACGCAGTGGGAGTAATAACAGTAAACTGCCTGTTTTCCTAGATAACAGAATTCAGCACAATTGTGCTTCTGGAAGCTGCAGAGCTCAATTACATAAAGCAGACCACTGCTCACCTTGTGGATTTTAATGTAAGACCTTGCTTTGATTGCTAACTAGGTAATCGTATTATTTAAGGCAACTAAGCTGTCTACGCTTGATTAATCTTGGCGTATTTATCTTAAATCAAAGCATTTATAAGTGTGAGGCTAGATCCACAGTGGTCAGTTGCATAATGCACGTGTTATAATGCATTATAATAAGTGTGAAGTGCAATGGAGACTAGACATATACTTTAACTAGCTGATGGCCCACGTCGCCCAGGTATGCATTTGGTTGCTGTTGGCTCTGCACACGTTTTCTAACCCTAACACACAAACACTCAATGACCAAGTTTATGAGCTTTTGGGTTCTTGGTATCAATAATTTGTCTTGTCCCATTGAAATTAAACAAATCTGATTGGCTGTTTGTGGCTCCGCCCCCTTTCTGAATGTGAACCCCAATCACCCAGTGACCAACTGTACCAGGTTTGAGGCATCTGCTATTAACAGTGCAAGAATAGCAAAATTGAAAATATTCCCCTTAAAAATCAACAGATGGATTTTGATTGGCTGTTGTAGGCTCCATCTATTTGCCTGAATATTAATCCCATAGCAAGGAAATGAACAGCGCTACTTAAAAACAGGCAAGTGCCTGCCTGCAAAAGAGTGCAAGCCCCACTTGTGGGATATAATACACACCGAGCATACACATGACCTGTCTACCACTGGAGGAGGATGTTAGTTTCTTGTAACAGCTTGCATGCAACCTATTAAGTACTCGTCCCTCCCACTGCGAAGAAGTCGATCCTCCATGGAAGGGGCCTAACACTAACTAAATCCTAACCTATGTATATGCATAGCCTGGGTGCGGCTAATCAAATAAAATCGAAAATTGAAAATTGAGCAAAAGGTGGATCAGCGCAACACCAGGCCGCCTCCGAATGGCCTCCAATCAGAGGTGCGCTGAGCCCCCCCAGAAACTACAAACGCACCTTGAACCCAAACAGAAGCTCTGCATATACACCAAAAGCATGGCTGTTAAGTGGGAGCAGCTGACCAAAAACGAAATAAATTAGTACATAGCAAGGAAATGAACAGCGCTACTTAAAAACAGGCAAGTGCCTACCTGCAAAAGAGTGCAAGCCCCACTTGTGGGATATAATACACACCGAGCATACACATGACCTGTCTACCACTGGAGGAGGATGTTAGTTTCCTGTAACAGCTTGCATGCAACCTATTAAGTACTCGGCCCTCCCACTGCGAAGAAGTCGATCCTCCATGGGAGGGGCCTAACACTAACTAAATCCTAACCTATGTATATGCATAGCCTGGGTGCGGCTAATCAAATAAAATCGAAAATTGAAAATTGCGCATGTTTTCCTAGATAACAGAATTCAGCACAATTGTGCTTCTGGAAGCTGCAGAGCTCAATTACATAAAGCAGACCACTGCTCACCTTGTGGATTTTAATGTAAGACCTTGCTTTGATTGCTAACTAGGTAATCGTATTATTTAAGGCAACTAAGCTGTCTACGCTTGATTAATCTTGGCATATTTATCTTAAATCAAAGCATTTATAAGTGTGAGGCTAGGTCCACAGTGGTCAGTTGCATAATGCACGTGTTATAATGCATTATAATAAGTGTGATGTGCAATGGAGACTAGACATATACTTTAACTAGCTGATGGCCCGCGTCGCCCAGGTATGCATTTGGTTGCTGTTGGCTCTGCACACTTTTTCTAACCCTAACACACAAACACTCAATGACCAAGTTTATGAGCTTTTGGGTCCTTGGTATCAATAATTTGTCTTGTCCCATTGAAATTAAACAAATCTGATCGGCTGTTTGTGGCTCCGCCCCCTTTCTGAATGTGAACCCCAATCACCCAGTGACCAACTGTACCAGGTTTGAGGCATCTGCTATTAACAGTGCAAGAATAGCAAAATTGAAAATATTCCCCTTAAAAATCAACAGATGGATTTTGATTGGCTGTTGTAGGCTCCATCTATTTGCCTGAATATTAATCCCATAGCAAGGAAATGAACAGCGCTACTTAAAAACAGGCAAGTGCCTGCCTGCAAAAGAGTGCAAGCCCCACTTGTGGGATATAATACACACCGAGCATACACATGACCTGTCTACCACTGGAGGAGGATGTTAGTTTCTTGTAACAGCTTGCATGCAACCTATTAAGTACTCGTCCCTCCCACTGCGAAGAAGTCGATCCTCCATGGAAGGGGCCTAACACTAACTAAATCCTAACCTATGTATATGCATAGCCTGGGTGCGGCTAATCAAATAAAATCGAAAATTGAAAATTGAGCAAAAGGTGGATCAGCGCAACACCAGGCCGCCTCCGAATGGCCTCCAATCAGAGGTGCGCTGAGCCCCCCCAGAAACTACAAACGCACCTTGAACCCAAACAGAAGCTCTGCATATACACCAAAAGCATGGCTGTTAAGTGGGAGCAGCTGACCAAAAACGAAATAAATTAGTACATAGCAAGGAAATGAACAGCGCTACTTAAAAACAGGCAAGTGCCTACCTGCAAAAGAGTGCAAGCCCCACTTGTGGGATATAATACACACCGAGCATACACATGACCTGTCTACCACTGGAGGAGGATGTTAGTTTCCTGTAACAGCTTGCATGCAACCTATTAAGTACTCGGCCCTCCCACTGCGAAGAAGTCGATCCTCCATGGGAGGGGCCTAACACTAACTAAATCCTAACCTATGTATATGCATAGCCTGGGTGCGGCTAATCAAATAAAATCGAAAATTGAAAATTGCGCATGTTTTCCTAGATAACAGAATTCAGCACAATTGTGCTTCTGGAAGCTGCAGAGCTCAATTACATAAAGCAGACCACTGCTCACCTTGTGGATTTTAATGTAAGACCTTGCTTTGATTGCTAACTAGGTAATCGTATTATTTAAGGCAACTAAGCTGTCTACGCTTGATTAATCTTGGCATATTTATCTTAAATCAAAGCATTTATAAGTGTGAGGCTAGGTCCACAGTGGTCAGTTGCATAATGCACGTGTTATAATGCATTATAATAAGTGTGATGTGCAATGGAGACTAGACATATACTTTAACTAGCTGATGGCCCGCGTCGCCCAGGTATGCATTTGGTTGCTGTTGGCTCTGCACACTTTTTCTAACCCTAACACACAAACACTCAATGACCAAGTTTATGAGCTTTTGGGTCCTTGGTATCAATAATTTGTCTTGTCCCATTGAAATTAAACAAATCTGATCGGCTGTTTGTGGCTCCGCCCCCTTTCTGAATGTGAACCCCAATCACCCAGTGACCAACTGTACCAGGTTTGAGGCATCTGCTATTAACAGTGCAAGAATAGCAAAATTGAAAATATTCCCCTTAAAAATCAACAGATGGATTTTGATTGGCTGTTGTAGGCTCCATCTATTAGCCTGAATATTAATCCCAGTCACCCAGTGACCAACTAGGCAAAGTTTGAGTACGCTTTTATCAACAGTGTAAGAATGGCTGCAGTTTATATTTTCCCAGTGAAATTTGATTTTGGCTCACTTTTTGTAACCTTGACACACAGTCACTCAATGACCAAGTTTGTGAGCTTTCGGGTTCCTGGGATAAAAAATGTGTGAATGGAAGCAGTTTATCCACCAAAGAAATCTGATTGGCTGTTTGTGGCTTTGCTCCTTTAGTGAATTTAAACCCCAGTCACCCATTGACCGACTGGTGCAAGTTTGAAGCCTCTGCCATTAACAGTGTAAGAATGGCAGCAGTTTAAATATTCCCCTTGAAAATCAATAGGTGAATTTTGATTGGCTGTTGTAGGCTCCACCCATTTTACTGAATATTAATCCCTGTCACCCAGTAACCGAGTGTGGCAAGTTTGAAGCCTCTGTCATTAACAGTGTAAGAATGGCTGCAGTTTACAATTTCCCATTTATAATGAATGGCTGAAATTGAATTGGCTGTTTTATGCTCCGCCCACTTTTCCTGGATTTGTAACCTTGGTCACCGAGTGACCAACTGTGCCAAGTGTGGTGATTCTGGCTTGATTACTGTGAGAATGGCAGCCTTTTAAATTTTTTCCATTGGCATGAGTGGAGGAAACCTGATTTGCTGTTTGTAGGCCCGCCCAGGTGTGCAGGGGGGACGCGAGTGATCGAGGCACATCCAATTTTAGATATTTAGTCCCTGTGTCCCCTATGCGCTACTCTCTGCCCGCCTCCCTGTACCACGCTGACACCCCCCAAAGTTGCCGACATGCAGCTTGTCGGCATGTCGAGGGGATGGTGTGTCCCTTGCAGGAGAGGCACTCCTGCAAAACGTCCACTGAGGGTGTTCCTAGCACCCCTTCCCCAGCTGTCATTGGACAGCTCTGCCTCTTCCCCGCATCCCTGCATTCTGTTCTGTGATGAGACACAAACATAGCAGAGCTTGCAGCATCCTGCCCACAGGGGTCACGGAAAACAAAAGTAAAGGATTGCTGGCCACAGGAACAGCAGAGAGCGGTGGGAATTAAGGCTACCTGAGAGGCTAGCCCCTCAGATCAGGTAGCGTGTTTTTTGTTTTTTACTAAAATTCCCACCTTGGATTTGCTTTAATACAAGGGGCCATATGCAATTCACTTATATATCTGAGTTTTCTCCTAGGTGATAATTTTAAATTCGTCATTAAATTTGTCATTAACCTCCTGAGCGTTACGCCGCTTAGGAGGTTTTGCATTTTCCGTGCAATGACTCGTATAAACTAACAGATCAATTCCAGCAGGGCCCGATCGGCAGAAAAACCTCTGCAGCGGCATGGCCGACACAATGTCGGGCATACTGCTAAGGAGGTTAAAATACCTTTTAAGCCACCAGCAAGCAAGAAAATACTTAAAATAATTTTGATAGTACTTTTGCACTTACTTCTCAGTTCTTGAGAAAAGTGAAAAGTGCTGGAAAATTATTTAAAATAGAAGATGAGAAATTATTTCTTAGGAGAAAACATAGGAGAAAAGTGGAATTGAATATGGGCCAAAGCCTTCATGCAGTGAGTTAAAATAACATAATCTGTTACAATGCTGTACTGCGAACAGGCCCATAGGATTGTATGGGCAGTGAGATGACGTGCAGAATGATTCTGCAACACCAGGGTTGGACTGGGACACTAAGGGCCTACCAGGAAAGTTTCAGCCCCACGCACATAGCTATAGTTAGCTATAGGTTTTCCCCAGAATAGGTAGTTAACTATAGGTGTCCCCAGTAGGTAGCAAGTTATAGGTGTCCATAGTATAGGTAGTTAGTTATAGGTGCCTCCAGTATAGGTAGTTAGCTATAGGTGTCCCCAGAATAGGTAGTTAACTATAGGTGTCCCCAGTAGGAACCAAGTTATAGGTGTCCATAGTATAGGTAGTTAGTTATAAGGGTCTCCAGTATAGGTATTTAGCTATAGGTGTCCCAGTAAAGCTAGTTAGCTATTGGTGTCCCCAGTAAAGGTAGCACGGAAGGTGGAGCTTGCTGGCACACAGCGGTGGAGAGGGGGCCCAACTTCCCCCTCCCTCACCTGGGACTTCCCTTCTGCGCTCCCCCTCCAGATTTTAGCACAGTGGCAGCGGGTGGGGAACGATTCACCTCGTCCTGGTGCAAGAACTCTGCCACAGAGCCTTTGCGTGTAACCTGTCTTCAGTCTCCAATGCCGCTCACCATACTTCCGCTAATCAGGAAGTACCATGAAAGGCATTGGAGATGGAAGACATGTGACACGCAGTGACACAGATGTCCGGTGCCTGGAACACGGAAGAAGTAAGTTGTTCCCTGCTGCAGCTGCCATTGCACTAAATTCTGGAGGGGGGAGTGCGGAACGGGGGGAGTTGGGCCTCTGTGTGCCCAAGCCTCCCCCCTCCTTCCTGCGATACCTACTCCTGCTGCTCGGTGCTGGGCCTGAGTGGGCCAATTAAAGTTAAAGAGGCTAGGCCTACCAGGAATTCTCCCGTGTTCCCGGCGGCCCAGTCCGAGCCTGTGCAACACAACTGAGCACTGTGAACTAGGCCTTACTGTTAACAAGAAGAAAAAAAAAGCTCTCCATTCTTTGTTTATCGTTTAGGCACGTTTCACACTTGACAGGGTTTGTGTGCAAATTGTGTTTTTGCACATTTGCATTCGTGCACATCTAATGAATGTCTATGGCATCACATTCTTGTGTGAATTTTTGCATCCAAATTTTCTGCAGAATAAAAAAAACAGTCTACATGTATGCTATTTATTTGCAAGTTGCAAGTCAATTTGCATGTGAATGTGAATTTAATTACAATCTCACGTAGATTAACTTCATTGGTATGCAAAAATCGGAATGTGAAAATTTGCAAACAAAAAAATTGGTTGTGAAAAATCGCAAAACATTTGAAAATACGAAAAAAAAAAAGCAGCCGAAAATCACAAGGCACCTGCTCCTCTTCTCCTCCTCTGCAGCTGCCAATATACACTGCAGCAGCCTGCCAATGCTTCCGGGTCCTCCGTTCCCCATGGCCTTCGTACTTCCTGATGAGCGGTCACAACCTCTGCATCCCTTATTACTACGCCACTGTCCTCAGCCTACGATATGAAAAATAGGTTGTACTATTTGGTTTATATGGAAACCTGGAGCATTAACAAAAGAGTCCAGCTTCATGTTCTCTGGGGCTAAATTCAAATGTAATTCCTGCTTCTTATCATTCCGCAAAGGAGACTCAACACTGGCATTTGTGGAGCAATGAATAATGTCATACATGTAAACACATGACCTACTGTATATATGGAAACGGTGAGGTCATTTCTTCTGACTGGAATCTCGTTTTTTTCAGTCTTGAGCATGAACTATTTTAAGTATGGTTAATGGTGAACATCAAATAAAGAAAGATATATATATATATATATATATATATATATATATATATATATATATATATATATATATATATTCCCTTCACAGAACTATGCTCTACTTTTAGCCTCCCATCCAAGAATACCTAATAGCACCTTTCATGTGACCGCAATCAACTTACATGAAATGTGTAAGAAGCGTGACTTAAAGAGAAACTGTAACCAAGAATTGAACTTCATCCCAGTCAGTAGTCAGTACCCTTTTACATGAGAAATCTATTGCTTTTCACAAACAGATCATCAGGGGGCTGTGTATGGCTGATATTGTGGTGAAACCCCTCCCACAGGAAACTGTGAGGACCATGGTCCTGGCAGTTTCCTGTCTGTGAACCGCATTGCATTGTGAGAAATAACTGTTTGGCTGTTTCCAACTGCCAAAAAAGCAAGCAGCAGCTACTTCCAGTGACATCACCTGCCAGCAGTAAAAATGTCACCATGTGATAAATGTCAGAATGTAACTCAGGGAGAGGAAAGATTTTAAAATGGGAAAACACTTACTAAATCATTTATACATAATTATTGTAATTATTGTAAATAATTATTTTCACTGGAGTTCCTCTTTAAGCTACACCCGAAGTGGAGATAGAGGAAACGTTAGATACTTACCTCAGTAATTGGAAGTATCTGGCTAATTCCCAGATCCTCCTAGAGCCCACCATTCCAGCGCAGGGCCTCTCTTCATCTCCTGTCCGTGCTCTTGGTCGTGGTTGATTGCATCCAGACTGGGCACGTGCAAGTGAGATCTCTTCATGCCCGCTAGAACAAAACCACTTATGTACAACTTTTTTTCCTCAGTGCAAGAGCGTTTCTTCCTACTGGGCATGCACGGACCTTATTTGCACATGCCCAGTTAGGATGTCCCAGTTAGGATGTCCTTCTCCACAGCCAGAACCAGAAGAAATCTGTTAAACTTGAGAGGGTCCCTGCACTGGAAAGGTGGGGGGGGGGGCTGTAAGGAGATTTGGCAAGGCTCTAGACGTAAATTTTGCTTGTCATTGTGCAAGCTACGTAATGCATATTGTGCAGTTTGCATAAGTCATTTGCTTGTGTATAATGTACCATACACAAATAGCATAACGTGCTTTATACAATCAGTTAGCGAATGCACTTTTTATTTGTTTCCTCTATTGAATTAGCTTTTCATATCTCTTCTGATAGTTGAGCTGAAAAATAAATAAGATGAAATAAGTTTTCTGAATCAGTCCTAAAATGTTTTAGGGCCTATGTCCACTAATTGTGAAATGTGTCATTTTTTCGCATGTGATTTTGGATGTGGAATTGCAACCTATGGAAATCAATAGGCAGCCCTCCCCCCCCCCTCCCACAAAAAAATAGTGATGGCTGCAGTTCTCCACAGTCGCATCTGAATCACTACAGCTGTGTGCGGCAGGGCTATAGCAATTCCGGCTGTGGCTTCGCGGCAGCACAGGTGCCTTTCGGAAATGGACGCAGCTCCCAGTGGGTAGTTTAGACTTTTAATCTTAAAAGTGTTTGCATTGTCTGTACCAGAATGTAATATCGCACATGCATCAGCAGTTGGGGTTAATCCACTTACTACCAGAAAACCAAACTAAGTCACTTACTAATCCTAGTGTAGAGAAATAAAATGTGTTAGAAATACGTAGAGCTACTGATGTAGTTAGCGTTGCGCACACAGGGCCGGATTTAGGCCAAGGCCACCTTCAAGCTTGCAAATGCAATTCAGGTAGATCAGGCTAGTGCCTGACCGTGGTACTCTGTTACTAGTTTCCTGTGCAGCAGCCACCTTGCTTTCTGTGCACGTTTGTATTGTGGCCGGCGGATCTGGACTTGGGCAGCATTGGAGAAGGAGAGGCAGAAGAAGCTTCTGTACTGGAGACGAGCGGAGAAATGAGTGACACTGATAGCTGCTGTGGTGTGAAGGCGAGCTAACTACCTATACTGAAAGGATGGGGGGTGGGAAAAGGAGGGATTAAGGGAGTCATCTGGCTACCTATACTGGAGGGAAAGGGGGAAGAGTCATATGGCAACATATACTAGAGGGAATGGGAGGGGTCATCTGGCTACCTATATGAGAGGGAAAGGGGGGAGGAGTCATCTGGCTACCTATGCTAGAGGGAAGGGGGAGGGGTCATTTCGCTACCTATACTGAAGGGGAGCAGCTGGTGACAGTGGCCTAGGGCGGTAAAAAGTACAAATCCGGCCTTGTGCGCACATAGCATAACTGGTGATACTTGGGTAGCACGCACATTGCTAGTGTATTGTACACCACACGTGTGGTAATGCTAGTTATTTCTCTATGCGCAAGATACCTAGGTAACAAGAGTTGCTGTATATGTACAACACATACCATGTCAGTTGCATAAATACCAGAATTGCTGTATTCTGCGTAGGTACATACATTAATTACACTGGTATTTAGTAAATATGCCCCATAGCATATTCAGGTCAGTAAATAAAAATGTCTGACTGTGCTGTCTGTACAGTTAAAAATGAAAACTCTGGTAGAAAGTTAGCTCTGTCATGACATAAATTACACCATTTATACAACCACATCAGGGTTCACGTAAAAGAAAAGCTTGGAAATTTTAGTGCAAGGTAAGCCAAAATGTTGTTTTGTGTGGCGGATGTAGAATTCTGGTAATCTTACCGATATTCTATAATCGCCTATTGTAACCTAGCTCTCACATTCACCCTACCCTCCCTACGCCTAACACTAACACCCCTACATGCTGCTAAATGAAACCTCGGTCTACCTATAAAACCCGCTGCTACCGCCACTAAGCACCATAAATTGCACCAAAATTACCGGGTACAAGTGTGCAGGGCCGTTTCTAGACCTTTTGCGGCTTTTAAGCAATCTTGGCCTAGGATAAGAAAGCAACAGAAAATACACCTTAATTTATCACAGTGGGTTCAATAGCCTCAATTTTCACAGAAACCTGAAATGAGGAGAATGAAAAATAGTATTGCAGACCTTCATATAAATACATACAACAATCTTTCGCCTTTAGAACTTTCTGAATTATTTACACAGAATCAAGATCAAGTGTTCTAACTGCTTTATATTTCCTGTGGGTGAGTGATTCACAGATTACTGAAGACACAATAGGATGTATTCACTAAACTCTGTTAAAATCTAGTTGTACAAACAGCGCACATACATTTTAGCGGATGTTATTCAAATGATGCAATGCACGCTATGAGGTTTACATAACATATGTTATATACACAACATGTTCATTGCTTGTATAATGTGTATGCGTATTTGCGTAATGTGCATTATACAAGCAATGCACACGCTTTAAAGGGAAACTGAAGTAAGAGGTATACGGAGGCTGCCATATTTATTTCCTTTTAACCACTTTACCTCCGCAGTGCTAAATTTCTCCGTCCCTCTGCGCACTGCTTCTCCCCCAGGGACGGAGAAAGGCGTATGTTTCTGTTTACATGCCTGGAGTGGGCGGGGCAACACGCTCGCACACTCTAGCCAGCCCGCACAGCAGTTGACTAATTGGACATTAGGAACGAGTGTTCCTAAATCCAAATAGAGTCCCCGATTGATGTATGAAGGCTGCTTCAAAGAGAAGCAGTCTTCATAACAAACCGCCGGCACATTGTTATTGTGTCCGTGTGCGCGCGATCACGCGATCGCGCGTGCACACACCCACCCGCACAGCCCCTGCAGTCCAATGATTGGTTATTGGGGACCCCAGTCCCCAATAACCAATCATACCACATGACAAATAAATGAATGGAGACTGCCTCTGCTTGAGGCAGTCTTCATTCATAACAACAGTTGTAAACAAAGGTGCAGCGCGCGATCGCGCGCCCCCGCGCCGCGCGCACGCACGTGCACACCAGCTCCACAGTCCAATGATTGGTTTTGGGGACCCCAGTCCCCAATAACCAATCATATTGCCTAATAAATAAATGAATGATGACTGCCTGGGAGGAGTGAAAAATGCTCTGGTTTTTAAGGGGAAAACCCCTCAGTTGTGAAGTGGTTAATCAATACCAGTTGCCTGGCAGCCCTGCTGGTCTATTTCTCTGCAGTAGTATCTGAATAACATCAGAAACAAGCATGCAGCTAGTCTTGTCAGATCTGACTTTAAAGTCTGAAACACCTGATCTGCTGCATGCTTGTTCAGGGGCTATGGCTAATAGTATTAGAGGCAGAGGATCAGCAGGGCTGCCAGGCAACTGGTATTGCTTAAAAGGAAATAAACATGGCAGCCTCCATATACCTCTCTTTTCAGTTCCCCTTTAACGCATATAAGTGAGTGTGACAGTTACCATAGGTAAACGAGAATAATAGAACTGTATTGTAATGTTCACTTCAGGTTTCCTTTGGTTCAAAACTACTTGTACAGGTGTCTAGAGTAAAATAGCGGTCTTTCATTTTTTACAGGTCAATAAAACAAGATTTGCAATTAGCACTGTCAGAGATTACACAATGTTGATTGACCAGTTACTGTATAGAACATTGGGCATTCAACAGCTGAATCCATATTTAATGATCATTTTAGGTCACGGTGACAGATTTAGAGAAAGGATAACAGGATGGTCAGGTAAAATACAAAGAAGCAACAGGAGTCAATAGCCCAAACTGCAGGTAAACCAAGTATATGGTCAGAAAACAAGGGGTGCTCACACTTTCTGGGTTGCTGCAGTTTAGCATTACAGGTGAATAGCGGCCCCTGCTCGTACTAGGGCTAGAACCCAATAGTCGCTCTCCTGGATCTTGTAGAGTAGTCCTTGAAAAGGTGCTAAACTAAAATTACAACCTCCTTTCAAATGTATGAAACTTTGATATTAGGGGGAAGGAGACGGTATCGGATGAAAAGGGTGTCAGCGGGGCTGGGCCGAGGCAGAGGCGAGAGTGGCTCCAGCCTCAGGGCGCAGTGTAGGAGCGGTGCACAACTCACTCAGCTATCATTCCCCTATTGTGTTTGAAACAGAGAGAAATAAGAAAAGGCATACCTGGCAGTGACTGCAAGCCAGATAACTAGAGATTAAGGTGTAGGGGGAGTAGGGGGCCCTGGGGTGCCTTTGGTGTCTCAGCCTTGGGTGCTGGAGGACCTTGTCCCAGCTCTGGGTGTCAGAGCCGTCTGTATAAAAAGGGCACCGCCATAGGCTTCAATGTTATTTACTGTGATTAGCAGCTATACTTAGCAAAAAGGGCGCCTGTTATTTTATACAGGGACGGATCTAGACCAAGTTGCGCCTGGGACAAGGTCAGGTTTTGGCGCCTAAAGGTCAGGTTTTGGTGCCTAAATTGCCATTCATTTTGCCGCCTTTTTAAGAATTTAACAAACTGAGCCTTGGGCAAGAGACCCGCCTGCCCCCCCTAGATCCGTCCCTGATTTTATATCATCTATATCATGAAAATGTTTGTGATTACAAAAAAGGACCTGATTTCAATTATGCTTATGAAATATTTGGCACCCTTCTATAAATTAAATTGGCTATATTCGGCAACCTTTTACAAAATAAAATCCCGTTTATCGGTTTCATCTGGCGCCCTTTTTTCCAGGTACCCTTTCTACATGTACACTAATGCTGGGAATACAAGGTTCGTTTCTGACGTGCGTTTCTGCTCTCGATCAATTTTGCCGCTCGACTTCAGCTCTCGATTCTTATCTTCCTCTCGTTTTTCTTATCTTTTTCCATTCACTTCTATCAGAAATCGAGCGGCAGAAGAATCGAAAGGGAGATCGAACATGTCGGAAATTATCTATCGAACCATCTAATCAGCTACAAAACGAACCGTGTATTCCCAGCATAAAGAGGCACCCAGATTGGTTAAAATAATTCAAATTGTTAAGAAGTAGAGGTAACAGTAGGCTTACCTCTCCTGAAGAAACAGCCAAATATCTATAGGAGTTTAATCTAATGTGTGTACGTACTTGAAGAGTACAGGTAGTCATTGCCTGCAAAAGATAATCTTCAATTTTCTCCAAAGTCGTTTTCACCTGACATGAAATCTTCATGAAAACGTCATGGATTTTTAATGTACATTTTCGCAAATATGTGTACTCTCTTCAATAGGTGTTTTCTCATGCTCGTTGATTTTAATGCATTTTGCGAAGATTGTGTTTACGCATACACCCACATGGTATTGCTATTAATCTAATTTGTGCAAAAATGACTTTTCTCATGCGCCTGACTTCAGTGCAGTTGGCAAACATGTTCAGTATTTTTACATGTCTTCATATCTGTGTGAAAACACGTTTTTGCAAATATTCTGATGTATCCAAAAATGTGCAAAAGCTATAAAAGAAATTACCATGCTCTCATCACTAAAAATGAACAGGTTATTTTCAGGCCCCTTTCACACTGGCGTGGTGTGTTGACCTATTCGGCAGCAGGCCAACGCTATGCCAATGAAAGTCCATGGGCCTTTCATACCTAGTGCGGTGCGATGCGTCCCACCGGAAGTGCCTGATTTGCAGCTAATGCAACAGTGCGTTGCTGAGCAACATGCACAGCGACGTGGGGCGAACCAGGAGTCATGCACGTCTATGGCGACGCATCATATTTAAAAATGTACGATGTTAACGTTGCGGCATGCATGCGCAGTAGCGTATTTTGTCAATACACTTCCGCCCAATTTGAATTCCAGCCACAGGAAGTGAGCACTACAGCAGTAATGGCTAACCTTGGCATTCCAACTGTTACAAAACTACAAAACCCATCATGCCTCTGTCTCCCTGAGTTATGCTTAGAGCTGTCAGAGTATTGCAATGCCTCATGGGACTTGTAGTTCCACCACAGCTGGAGTGCCAAGGTTAGCCATCACTGCACTAGATAGCCTCACTTCCTGCTTAGTCTGCTGCCCGAATGGAGATTACCGCACACTGCTGCAGAAATCACCATTGGCTTTTTATGGTGGTACGGTGGCGCGATCATCTGATCGCACCGCTACTACGGGCTAGCTGTGTGAAGCCAGTCTTAAATGTATTCATTAGTTTAGTTACCTTTGAGTCCCTGAAATGAGGGGATTGTGTATAAAAATTACTCCAACTTCTTAAACTTTTATGCAATATTTTTGCTCAACCCATTAAAGCACACCTGACCTGTGGTAAGGCTTCCTAAGGTAAGCACAGATATATGTTCATGCTGGATCCACAGACTTCCCTCTGGCCCATATGCAATACACTTTTTCTCCTGAGTTTTTTCCCTAGGAGATAGTTTTCCATCTTCTGTTTGAAGATATTTTTCCAGCACTCTGCAATTGAAAAAGTACTATCAAACTTATGTTAATTTTTTCCTTGCTTGCTGGTGGTTAATTGGGCCTTTTATTGACAAGGACCCATATGCAATTCCTTTTCTTCTCCCGAGTTTTCTCCTAGAAGATAATTTTTCATCTTCAATTTAAATTAACTTTTTATCACTTTGCAATGGAAAAAGTACCAAAAAGTAGGTGAAAAAGTACTGTCAAAATGTGTTTGCTTGCTGGGGGTGTGAACGGCATTTTATTTACATAGGCTGACCATGCGTCCTCTTTTGCCCGGACAGGTCCACTTTTTCAGACCTGCCCGGGCTGTCCTACCGGATTTCTGAAATGTCCGGTGAAGTAAAGAGAGCCGAAGACACTTGCAGAGATCCATTGGGCTGAGATGAGCCGAACACTGCGAGCCAGCGACAGAAGAACCGCTTGCAGAGATCCACTGAGGCTGAGATGAGCCGAATACTGCAAGCCCAAGCAGCAGAAGAACCGCTTGCAGAGAATCTCTGCAAACGGTTGTTCTGCCTTGGGCTCGCAGTATTCGGCTCATCTCAGCCTCAGTGGATCTCTGCAAGCTGTTCTTCTGCAGTTTGGGCTGCAGGAGAAGTGAGCTAGGAAGTGCCGACAGCTAGGGGGAGGAGGCGGAAACAAGCCAGCGGCAATAACACACAGGCTGTGTGACTGAAAGCAAGTCATCAGAATGCCTGGGATAAGATAAGGAAGCCTCAGATGGGAGGGGGAGAAGAAAAGTGGACAGCCTGACACAGGACAGAGAGAGGAGGCTGAGATTGGAGGGGGGAGAGGTGAGCTGACAATAGAGGGAGAAGCAGAGTGCAGCCTCAGCCACTACTAGTGTTCTGCATGCTGTGCACTGTGTAGAAACCTCCAAGCCCTTGCCAGCCACAGTACTTCAACACAAGCTGGACACTTGTTAGACACCCTGTATACATGCTTGTTATATGCTATTAAACCTGTAATGTCTTTAAAAAAAAAAAGTCCTCTTGTCTCCTTTTGCAGCCAAGTTTTATTCTCGCAAGTCGATGTCCCTGGCCATGCGCATCTACGTTCGTGTTCCCTTCGCCATGAGTGTCCTGCGTGGGTGCAGTGCAAGGTTTTCTCGTACTGTGCAGGATGCTCTTGGTGATGGGAGTGCGAATGAGGACGTTTGTGTGGCCAGTGGCAGTGGACAATGACTTGCAAGTCCGCAAGAACAAAACTTAGCTGCGGCGCGGGACTGGTGGATCGTTCAGAGACGGTGTGTGCCCACGGAGGCTGCAGGGGGCTGGCAGAAGCTCCAGGTAAGTGAAACTTTTTTAAAGACATTACAGGTTTCCTTTAAAGGAATTCTGAGATGGTTAATAGTTTTGTTTTCATACTTACCTGGGGCTTCCACCAGCTCCATGAGGTGCGTGGACTCCCTTGCCTTCCTCTCCAGCCACTCTGTTATCTTATTATCCCCTCCAATAATCTGTCCAGTCGCACTCTTTGCGTTGGTGACTTGGTCAGAGGAGAACAAGGGAGGTATATTTAGGCAGCCGCACGCAGCATGGGGGAAAGAGCATTTTGTGGGGAAATGTGCTGCCAATCTCATTGCATTTGTGGGGAAATGTGCTGCCAATCTCATAGCATTTGTGAGGAAATGTGCTGCCAATCTCATTGCATTTGTGGGGAAATGTGCTGCCAATCTCATTGCATTTGTGAGGAAATGTGCTGCCAATCTCATTGCATTTGTGGGGAAATGTGCTGCCAATCTCATAGCATTTGTGGGGAAATGTGCTGCCAATCTCATTGCATTTGTGGGGAAATGTGCTGCCAATAAGATTGCATTTGTGGGGAAATGTGCTGCCAATAAGATTGCATTAGTGGGGAAATCTGCTGCCAATAAGATTGCATTAGTAGGGAAATCTGCTGCCAATCTTATTGCATTTTGTGGGGAAATATTCTGCGAATCTGATAGCATTTTGTGGTCGGCCGGCCTCCGCCATGTGGTCTGGAAAAAAAAAACGACCCTCCATGCCTGCGAAGTTGGACAGCACACTGCTAAGGTCTTGTATATTTGGCCCCACCCATGACCACGCCCACATGCTGTTGTGATCGTCCTCTTTTTTGAAAATCAAAATATGGTAACCCTAATTTACAAGTAGTGAACATATTAACAAGGAGAAAACTAAGGTTAAAAAGTGAATTGCAGAAGAGTCCAGGTGTGGAAATATTCCCTGGGAGAAAACTCAGGAAAAAAATATAATTGCATATGGACCTCTCTGTGTTGTCTATTCTTCTTTTTCCTTCCACTCCACACCCCGTCATCATTCCTTGAAAAAATTGACTTTTGGCCACAGTCAAATTTTTAGACAGGAAGAGGCAGGCTTCTTCCTTCCTATCACCCTCGCATTCCCTCCTCTTCCTCATCCTAACTACTCCCCTTAAAGTGATATTGTCATTGTCATAAAGTTTTACCTCTAATGCTGGGCATACACAGCTCGATTTTGCCACTTGGCCCTTCTGCTCGATTCATTCCCCACTCAATTCCGCAGGTGATTCTCTTATCTTCCGCTCGTTTTTCTTATCTTTTTCCATTCACTTCAATGCGGAATCGAGCGGTGAATCGATTGGGCGGGAGATCGGAAATGTCGGAAATTATCTATCGAGCTATCTTAACCACTTTACCCCCGCCTGTACGGATTTCTCCGTCCCTTTTTCCACCCTTTAACCCCCAGGGACGGAGAAATCCGTACTTTCCGCGTTCCCGACGCTGTCCGCGCTCCCACTTGTAAACACGCCGCCCGCCGCTAGTAAACACGCCGCCGCCCGCTCGCCCGGAGATCAATGAATGGGAAAATCCATTCCCGTTCGTTGATCTAAGCCCCACAATGATCCGCTGCTCTCCTATGGGCAGCGCAATCATTGTGAGAAAAAACTCACGTGTCCAGCCTCCTTATATTTCCTCTAAGCTTCCGGAAGGACGCTTGGAGGTCGCATTAAAACAAAAAGTTACTGTGGCCATCTTGTGGCCAAATAGTAAACTACACCCTACACATTTTTCACATACAAATAAATGACTTTTACACAAAAAATTAACTCATTACCTCCCACACTCCCCATTTTTTTTTTTTTTGTAATTAAAAAAAAATTCAAAAATTTACAATTAAAAAAATACATAAATAGTTACCTTAGGGACTGAACTTTTTAAATATTTATGTCAAGAGGGTATAACACTGTTACTTTATAAACTACGGGCTTGTAACTAGGGATGGACGCAAAACTGAAAAAATGCCCCTTTATTTCCAAATAAAATATTGGCACCAAATATTGTGATAGGGACATCATTTAAATGGTTTTATAACCGGGACAAAAGGGCAAATAAATTTCATGGGTTTTAATTACAGTAGCATGCATTATTTAAAAACTATAATGGCCGAAAACTGAAAAATAATTATTTTTTTCCCCACATTTTTTCTATTTTCCCATTAAAACACATTTAGAAAAAAATAATTCTTGGCATAATGTCCCACCTAAAAAAGCCTAATTGGTGGCGGAAAAAACAAGATATAGTTCATTTAATTGCGATAAGTAATGATAAAGTTATAGACGAATGAATGGAAGGAGCGCTGAAAGGTGAAAATTGCTCTGGTGCTCAGGGGGTAAAACCCCTCAGTGGTGAAGTGGTTAATGGCTCAGAATCGAGCCGTGTATTCCCAGCATGAAACATTAAACACAGTAAAAAAGTAATACAAAATAATATGAGACTGCTTTGATGTCTTCTGAATGCATATTTGCACCTCACTGAAGCTGACTGATATTGCTGCTGCAGGAGAAATTATCAGATGTACTCCTAGAGAAGTATTTAGTGATGAAATAAAACAGATAAAGTTCTCTGCTCTCCCCCTCTGGATACAGCAAAAGTTTTTCTGCCTTGTTTACACAGTGAATACACTTCCCAGCATAATGTGATAGTACTCCCCAGCAATGACAAGCTTATCAATTAGCAGCTAAATAACAATAACAATAATATTTATATAGCGCTTTTCTCCCTGGGGACTCAAAGCGCTGTAACCCTGCATTATGCAGTCTCAAAGGCTAGGGAAAAGTAAAGTGTAATGCCTAGTACACACCATACAATTTTCTGTAGATTTTTCTGTTAGATTTTCTGTAAGATTTTCTGTAATTAGATTATTTTCTGTAAGGGCCTGTTTCCACTAGAGCGAATCTGCATGCGTTTCCTGCATGAAGATTCGCATAACCAATACAAGTGGATGGGGCTGTTTCCACTTGTCAGGAATTCTGTGCGGTTTGCTGTGCAGAAAAAATCTGAACGGCAGACCCGTCATATTTCGCATGCCGCACACCCGCACGCGAATCGCCAGTAATGTAATTTAATAGGAAAACCGCAAGCGTTTTTGTCTTGTGGTTTTCCATGCGTTTTCGTGTGCGTTGTCGCTTAAAAACCCATGTCAATGCTTACCGGCATTGACATGGTTACAATCGCATAGAGCAAACCGCGAGTGAAATCGTGTGAAAAAGCGCATGGAAACGCGAATGAATCCGCACCCGCATGCGGATTCGTTGATGCGTTTTCCGCGACGGAATCGCAACGCATAAGTGGAAAGTACTGGTAGAGACTGGTCATTATCTCTGGTGCATTGTCTTCTGGTTATATCTGCTGAGTAGAACAATGCCTAATTGCTAGGCAGATAGATGGTAAAGCTGGCCACTAATGGTCCAATTTCTAGCGAAAAATCGTTCGAGCGATCAGAAATTCTGCTCGGACGAAAAATCGTTCACTACACCATCAACTAACCAATCATTGCTTCCTATCTATCACGTCCACCAAGAAAATCCAAATTTTCATTCGGCGAAAATTCATTCGGGCGACATATTTTTCACTCGTTAATAATCGATTGTGTCCACCAATGGAAATTATTTACAACCAATCCGATCAGAATTTCTGATCGCTCAAACGATTTTTCGCTAGAAATTGGACCATTAGTGGCCAGCTAGATAGATAATTTCCAACATGTTGGAAATGATCTATCTGGCAGGTAAATCTAACAGAAAATCTAATGCTGGGATTACACGATAGGTTTTTTGCGTTCAATTCTGCGCGAGATCTATTAGCCATTCGATTTTCTGCTCGATTCTCTTATCTTCCACTCGTGTTTCTTTTCCATTGACTTCTATAAGCAATCGAGCGGAGAATTGGACATGTTGGAATTTTATCATCTAAGGCATCTATCGGAACGATTCTTACAAAAAAAGTGTTGTGTAATCCCAGCATTATGCAGGGATTGGGAATACACGGTTTGTTTTGTAGCTGATTAGATGGTTTGATAGATAATTTCCGACATGTCCGATTTCCCTTTCGATTGTGTTGCCGCTCGATTTCTGATAGAAGGGAATGGAAAAAGATAAGAAAAACGAGAGGACAATAAGAATCGAGAGCTGAATCAAGAGCAAAATCGAGCGGCAAAAATTATTGAAATCAAAAACGCACAGTAGAAACGAACTGTGTATTCCCAGCATAACAGAAAATTGTATGGTGTGTACTAGGCATTATGCTGGGTAGGATTGCTCATTTGAACTCCGCAGGATTGAATTTTTTGCATTTCCAGTCGGAATTTGGAAATTGGAAATCAGAAATCCGATTTACCACAACTTGGTAATTTTAGACCAATCACAGAACTTGGAAGCATTGGACCAATCATAGAATGCAGAATGTTTCAGCAAAAATCGATTACTGCGGTAATTTTACACCAATCAGTTTTTCTTATTTCCAATTTCCATTTTTTGTATCCTTTACATTGTCTTATGCAAAAAATTACAGATAAAATACTACTCAGAAATTGGAAAATAGTAAAGACATAAAGTCGTAAAACTGGAAATCGGTAAAACAGAAAATCAGAAAAATGGAAAACTAGAAATTGGAAAATGGGAAATCAGATATTGGCCTTTAGGGAAATTGGAATTTCCGTAGAATCAGAAATGGAGATTTGGAGAATAAACTGACGAGATAAACAGTTGTATCTATCCTCTTACTCCTAAAAATAACTTTCTTTTAGAATCCTGCAGTTTTATATTCTGTGTATCTGCTTCCAAATGTTTAATGTTGTCTTGTCTCTGACACAAGTCTTTCAGTGTCCCAGAACCTAAAATGCATGACTTGATGACATTTTTTATTTAGCCCCTGCTCTCAGAAGTTGTTCTCTGCTAGGAAAGCGTTTTATGGCTGTAATTCTTTATCAGGGAGGGCTATATAGTATGACTAAGTTTCAACTTAAGAGTAAGGCCTGGGGCACACTAAGAGTGCTTTTCTAAGTCTTTTCTTAGCGCTTATGATTTAAAAAGCTCTTGCTATTGTAATGCTATGGGTGTAATCCCACTTGAGGGATGTTATTTAAACAAAATCCACCATAGTACTATATTAGCAAGAGCTTTTCAAATTTTCAAATCACAAGCTCTTATAAAAGTGTTCCTAGTGTGCCCCAGGCCAAACTGGGCACACTAGGAGAATTATCTAAATGTTAACTCAGGCTGAATTCAGTCTGAAAAAGAAAAAAAAAGGAACACAGCCTAGTTATCAGAATTACTGGCACTGTTCAAACACACACACAAATCTATCTCACCACGTTACATGTCACCTTAGGTATCCTTCAAGAGGAGGGAATAAGAAGGTGACTTGAGGCAATGTCACTCACAGCAAGTCCACCTCTTCCTGTTTGAAAATTTGACTTCAACCAAAAGTCAAATTTTTCAAGGAGTGATTCCATGGATTGGGGGAAAACATGGTGACAAGCAAACAATGCACAAAGGTCTATGGATTCAAAATGCACATACCTCTGTGCTTATCTTAGGTAACTTTGCCTCGGGTTAGGTATCCTTTAAAACAAAGCCAAAAGTCTGCATTTCAAATTCCATCTCAATTGTTTCATTTTAGTTTCACCGTGGTAATGTACAGAAACAACATTAAGAAAACTGTGTCAGTGTCGAAATCTTTATAGCCCTAACTGTATATGCTTGATGTAGACTGGCAGGTCATGGTCGTAGTTATGACGGCTGGTACTTGCTGAGGTATTTGCTCAGCCAAACCACAAATGACAGCCCTGACTGCCGTTAAATCCTATCACCCTGTTCACTTTCTTGAGACAGAACCAAATTTTCTCCCTGAACGTTCATCAGTGCAGAAAATAACAGGAAATCCTTTTTTTTTTTTTTTTTGCTTTTTAGCTTATTTCTTCTGTACTGTAATTTTCGAAAGCAGCAAACACATTTCCTAAAAATGTTGGTCACCATGACAACGTGAGATTATTTTACTGCACCCTGGGTAAATTCAAGGTGATGTCAGTAGGGCAACATGTAGGCTGCTCGCACAATACATATGTAACATCTAAAAATATAATACTATGACTAGCTTCTGGGCACAAGAATGCTCCAAACGCCCTCACGCAGAGTGTTTGTCAAGGTTAGCACAGAGGTCAGGCAAGATTACCAACATGAACAGCAGTGATCTGGATGCAGCTTGGCATTATTGATAACAACGATTCACAAAATTTCCTACGGTGAATGAGACACTGCATCAAACTAGCCACTGTCGTAATGAAGAGCTGCAGTGTAATTAGGGTTAGGACTGTCACTTCAAGACCCCCATTTACCAGTCAGCGGAAAGCACTTTGGGGGATTATAGCACACTTTTGGCCATATGGAAGACAAAGTGGAGTAACTTAACCACTTTAGAACCACTATACATTTTAAAACGTCCTGTTTACCCCGTTAATGGCAAACTGACGTTTCAATACATCACTCGCTGCTACCGTCACCATGCATGCGCGCTCCCGCCTCTCGCACCCGCCAAGACTGACACACCTGCGATTGGTGAATGGAAACATGTGTTCCCTGGGACAATCTTTCCTGTAACAACACTGCCTGTGTGCTTTGAGATTTGTTCAGAGCACAAAGAATAATGTATGTGGGGACATCTAGTGGGAAAAAAATACATAAAAAAATACACATTTTGCACAATATAAATAAAAAAATAAATAAATCCTTCCCCCTCCGTTGCCCCCTATAGTTTCCAAAATAAAACGCTCAATAAAAAAAAGTGACAGCATTTAAAAAAAATACATAAATAGTTATGGTAGGAAATCAACTTTTTTACTGTGTATGTCATGAGGATTTATTGCTGTTATTTTTGCAAACAAGGTTAATAATTATTGGTCTGGTAAAAAAAATATTGTTGTTATACATTGTACTGTGGACATACTTTAAAGAGTAACTGTCAGGCTGCAGAAGCTAATTTAAACCTCTATTCTCCTGTGTTAAACAGTTTAGAAGGAAGCCAAAAAGGCATTAGTGAAGATAAAAATCTCTCTTACCTTTGATGTGTGCTTATCAGAAAAGCTGTTAGACATAAGAGGACGCAAGCCGCATACTATACTGCAAAGCATTCTGGGGCCCTCCCCTCGGCTGCTAATGAGACGTTACAGCAGCTTGTAATCAGTCCAGCGTGTAGCACTGATAAATCTCCGGGCAGAGTACACTGCAGGAGTCAGCTATTGTTCCTAGCCACATGGCTAATTAATATTCACTGCACACTGTGTTATTCAGTACGAGCTTTTCTGTGATCAGGAAGCAGGCAGGACATGACGACACATTTGACAGAAAAACATGGAACCTGCCATGAGCTGTCAGGAGCATCAATCTCTGCATATACTATATAAAAATTCTGTGAAGTACAAACGTGGACAGTGAAATGCATATGTAATGTAAGTACAGCCAATCTTTAGCTACTGATATATGTGTTTATTTTCTCTGAGACCTTATACCTAACAGCTCCTCTTTAAGCATTGTAATAACTAGGACAAATGGGCAAATAAAATGTGTGGGTTTTATTTATAGTAGCATTGTCTATTTTAAAACTATAGGGTATGGAATTGGAGAAATAGTGTCTAAAGTAATTATAAAAGCCTAATTTGTGGGGGGGGGAAGTTATGGATTATTTTGGGGTGATAAATAGTGATAAAGTTATTGGTAAATTAAAGGGAGCACTTACAGGTGAAAACTGCTCTTGTCCGTAAGGCCCTGTTCACAGTGGTCAGTTGCGTTGCAGAATAATTCTGCATGTTAACTCACTGCCCATAAAATTCTAATGCCTGTTCACAGTAACTGATCATGTTATTCTGCATGCAGACTTTGTAGTTCGCACACATTTTAATGTGTGCGTTATGCAACTGATCACTGTGAACCTAGCCTCGGGGTTAAAACTCCTTAGTGGTAAAAGTGGTTAATAAAGGAAAGAAAGCAGATATAAATGTGTAGCTAGCTAGATGTCTTTAAAAGGAAACAATAACAAATGCAATACTGTATAATAAACTCTTGTCTTGTGGAAAGCTGGGCATTTATTTTGAAATGAAATATTAAAATCATTGCATTGGGATAGATAATCACTTAAAGGGATACTGTAGGGGGGTCAGGGGAAAATGAGTTGAACTTACCCGGGGCTTCTAACGGTCCCCCGCAGATATCCTGTGTCCGTGCAGCCACTCACCGATGCTCCGGCTCCGCCTCCGGATCACTTCTGGAATTTCAGACTTTAAAGTCAGAAAACCACTGCGCCTGCGTTGCCGTGTCCTCGCTCCCGCTGATGTCACCAGGAGTGTACTGCGCAGACACAGACCATACTGGCACAGCGCAGGCCCAGTATGGTCTGTGTCTGCGCAGTACACTCCTGGTGACATCAGCGGGAGCGAGGACACGGCAACGCAGGCGCAGTGGTTTTCTGACTTTAAAGTCAGAAATTCCAGAAGTGAACTGGAGGCAGGGCCGGAGCATCGGTGAGTGGCTGCGCCAACACAGGATGTCTGTGGGGGACCATTAGAAGCCCCGGGTAAGTTCAGCTCATTTTCCCCCGACCCCCCTACAGTATCCCTTTAAAGGGACACTTAAGTCAAACAAAAAAAATGAGTTTTACTCACCTAGGGCTTCCAATAGCCCCCTGCAGCTGCCTGGTGCCCTCGCTGTCTCCCTCCGATCCTCCTGGCCCCGCCAGCAGCCACTTCCTGTTTCTGTGACAGGAGCTAACAGGCTGGGGATGCGAGTGATTCTTCGCATTCCCAGACACATTAGCACCCTCTATGCTGCTATATGGTATATAATATATGCTATAGCAGTATAGATGGCGGTATTGTGGCCAGGAACGCGAAGAATCACTCGCGTCCCCAGCCTGTCAGTAGTGTTGGGCGAACAGTGTTCGCCACTGTTCGGGTTCTGCAGAACATCACCCTGTTCGGGTGATGTTCGAGTTCGGCCGAACACCTGATGGTGTTCGGCCAAACTGTTCAGCCATATGGCCGAACTAAGAGCGCATGGCCGAACGTTCCCCGAATGTTCGGCTAGCGCTGTGATTGGCCGAACGGGTGACGTGGTTCGGACCCGAACGCGCTCTGATTGGCCGAACGGGTCACGTGGTTCGGGTAAATAAATACCCGATCCACGTCATTTCTCCGCCATTTGTCTGTGGGTTTAGCTTTGGGTAGGCAGGCAGGGTAGTTCTCTCTCCAGCCAGGCTAGCCAGGGTCCCCCCAGTCATTGTGTCGCTGCTGGGAACATTAGTACACCGCTCACCCACACTATATAGCATTGTGTTTACTGCCACTCTGTGTCTCTGCTGGGAACAGTAGTACACCGCTCACCCTGTATAGCATTGTGCTCTGTGTCGCTGCTGGGAATAGTAGTACACCGCTCACCCACCACTGTATAGCATTGTGTTTACTGCCACTCTGTGTCTCTGCTGGGAACAGTAGTACACCGCTCACCCACCACTGTATAGCATTGTGCTCTGTGTCGCTGCTGGGAACAGTACTACACCGCTCACCCACCCACCACTGTATAGCATTGTGCGCTGTGTCGCTGCTGGGAATAGTAGTACACCGCTCACCCACCACTGTATAGCATTGTGCTCTGTGTCGCTGCTGGGAATAGTAGTACACCGCTCACCCACCACTGTATAGCATTGTGTTTACTGCCACTCTGTGTCTCTGCTGGGAACAGTAGTACACCGCTCACCCATCACTGTATAGCATTGTGCTCTGTGTCACTGCTGGGAATAGTAGTACACCGCTCACCCACCACTGTATAGCATTGTGCTCTGTGTCGCTGCTGGGAACAGTAGTACACCGCTCACCCACCACTGTATAGCATTGTGCTCTGTGTCGCTGCTGGGAACAGTAGTACACCGCTCCCCCACACTATATAGCATTGTGTTTACTGCCACTCTGTGTCTCTGCTGGGAACAGTAGTACACCGCTCACCCGCCACTGTATAGCATTGTGCTCTGTGTCGCTGCTGGGAATAGTAGTACACCGCTCACCCACCACTGTATAGCATTGTGCTCTGTGTCGCTGCTGGGAACAGTAGTACACCGCTCACCCACACTATATAGCATTGTGTTTACTGCCACTCTGTGTCTCTGCTGGGAACAGTAGTACACCGCTCACCCACCACTGTATAGCATTGTGCTCTGTGTCGCTGCTGGGAACAGTAGTACACCGCTCACCCACACTATATAGCATTGTGTTTACTGCCACTCTGTGTCTCTGCTGGGAACTGTAGTACACCGCTCACCCGCCGCTGTATAGCATTGTGCTCTGTGTCCCCTTCAACTATTGGGTATCGAAGCTAGACACCTGGCACGAACTGGCAATGTACGCAATAGAGGTGCTGGCTTGCCTGGCTGCCAGCGTTATGTCGGAACGCTGTTTCAGTGCTGCCAGAGGCATCGTCACAGATCGGTGTATCCGCCTCTCCACAGAAAATGCAGACCGTCTGACTCAAATTAAAATGAATCAATCCTGGATTAGAAACGAGTACGCAACACTCCCGGACCCCAACCAAGTAACATGAACAATGAACATCTGTGATGGGTTAGCGTTACCGGTCCCTTTTCCTGGAACCTCTCATCTGTATTACATTTATGACTGCATGCCGACAAAAAGCAAATTGCTATCCGCACGCTTCTTGTCTGCATGCAAGGCCTGGGTTGTTGTGTCTCAAAGCGTGGCCTTCTCCTCCTGCGCCGCCCTCCTCCTGTTCCATCACGTGTGCTGCTGCTGGGTTAGCGTTACCGGTCCCTTTTCCTGGAACCTCTCATCTGTATTACATTTATGACTGCATGCCGACAAAAAGCAAATAGCTATCCGCACGCTTCTTGTCCTCATGCAAGGCCTGGGTTGTTGTGTCTCAAAGCGTGGCCTTCTCCTCCTGCGCCGCCCTCCTCCTGTTCCATCACGTGTGCTGCTGCTGCTGGGTTAGCATTACCGGTCCCTTTTCCTGGAACCTCTCATCTGTATTACATTTATGACTGCATGCCGACAAAAAGCAAATTGCTATCCGCACGCTTCTTGTCCGCATGCAAGGCCTGGGTTGTTGTGTCTCAAAGCGTGGCCTTCTCCTCCTGCGCCGCCCTCCTCCTGTTCCATCACGTGTGCTGCTGCTGGTTTAGTGTTACCGGTCCCTTTTCCTGGAACCTCTCATCTGTATTACATTTATGACTGCATGCCGACAAAAAGCAAATAGCTATCCGCACGCTTCTTGTCCTCATGCAAGGCCTGGGTTGTTGTGTCTCAAAGTGTGGCCTTCTCCTCCTGCGCCGCCCTCCTCCTGTTCCATCACGTGTGCTGCTGCTGCTGGGTTAGCATTACCGGTCCCTTTTCCTGGAACCTCTCATCTGTATTACATTTATGACTGCATGCCGACAAAAAGCAAATTGCTATCCGCACGCTTCTTGTCCGCATGCAAGGCCTGGGTTGTTGTGTCTCAAAGCGTGGCCTTCTCCTCCTGCGCCGCCCTCCTCCTGTTCCATCACGTGTGCTGCTGCTGGGTTAGTGTTACCGGTCCCTTTTCCTGGAACCTCTCATCTGTATTACATTTATGACTGCATGCCGACAAAAAGCATGTTACCTGTGCAAAGAAAACAGACATTTCCCGCATTTAAAAGACAGTTTTCCCTTTGAAACTTTAAAATCGATTTTCTCAAAAACTATAAGCTCTTTTTGCTAAAAAAAAATTTCCTCTTGTACCCACTCCCAAGGTGCACATACCCTGTAAATTTGGGGTATGTAGCATGTAAGGAGGCTTTAAAAAACACGAAAGTTCGGGTCCCTATTGACTTCCATTATGTTCGGAGTTCGGCTCGAACACCCGAACATCGCGGCCATGTTCGGCCTGTTCGGCCCGAACCCGAACATCTAGATGTTCACCCAACAGTACCTGTCAGCTCCTGTCACCGAAACAGGAAGTGGCTGCCGGCGGGGCCAGGAGGATCAGAGGGAGACGGCGAGGGCACCGGACAGCTGCAGGGGGCTATTGGAAGCCCCAGGTGAGTAAAACTCATTTTTTTTGTTTGACTTAAGTGTCCCTTTAAGCATACCTGAATTGAAAACAAGCTAATGATATAAACAATTAGTTCCTGAAATGCACACTCTTTGGGTTTTTGTGTTTAAAAGCTAAAACCATACTTTTCAAGTTTTTATTGTCTCCGAGGAATGATGACAGTGTTTAATGTTTTCCAGCTCTTGCCTTGAACTGTTAACTTTTGTATATCTGTTCCCTGCACTTAGAAGTTATTTCCTGCCGTACAAGAGTTTTATGGCTTGTAATTAGTTATCAGTGAGTACCTGCCCTTCAGCTTCCCTAACCTCTCCTCCATGTTGGAGCTATGCCCATCATTCAAATCTCTGATAATATGCCTAGGAAACTCTTGGCTGAGGCTACTGTATATGCCTGTGAGGAAGCGCAAACAAGAACGCCATGTGGAGTGGACAGAACATGTATCCTTCTGCAATAGTAGTACAGAGGCGCCAACGGGGTAAAAACAATATTTCTTTAAAATGGATAAAATGAAGTAGGTAGCGGTGGACTTACCCCTCCAAAACAGACACAAAAAATTGCAGTTTTAAGCAAAAACCGGTTTATTTACATACTCCAAACAAGGTGCAATGCGTTTCGTGGGTATATCCCACTTCCTCAGCCAATAAATAGGAGCATATAACCAATGAGGTCCGGTACGTAGCCTGGCGCCAGGCTACGTACCGGACCGCATTGGTTATATGGCAATTTTTTGTGTCTGTTTTGGAGGGGTCAGTCCACCTCTACCTACTTCGATTTATCCATTTTAAAGAAATATTATTCTTACCCTGTTGGCGCCTCTGTACTACTATTGCAGTTGTTTCCATCCCTGATGGAGGGGAATTCTTCCTTTTCCCCAATCTACATAGAGCGACTTCTTAATCCTGAGTGGAGACAGGTCTAATCTCCTCACCTGCCTTCATAGTGGTTACCTGGATGGTAACCCTTGTTTGTGAGTATAACCTACCTATACTTACCTTTCATACCCAATTTACAGTACATACTACACTATACTGGGCTCTCTGCGTCTTCTCTTATATTTTGACATAGTGTTATTGGCCGACTCACCCTTCTGCGGTAAGGGGGGTTGGGTGGTGAAGGCCACACAGTTTATAGGGATACTAGAAAAGCCCCAGATATTGTTACCAGGTGCTGGTCTATGGGCTATTTGGAGCCGATTTGTGGGCCTGGCCTCTCTCTCTCTCTCTCTCTCTCTCTCATTTCAAGCATGCAGCGTTTCATCAGGTGGCGCTGTAATCTCCTGCTGCTTCATACTTTGTGCGGCATCTGATGCTGTCATGCAGCATGCTGTACGAAGTATGCTGCAGCACAGCAGATGGCTTTAAAGAGGATCTGTAACATCAAAAGATCCCCTGGGGGGTACTCACCTCGGGTGGGGGAAGCCTCCGGATCCTAATGAGGCTTCCCACGCCGTCCTCTGTCCCACGGGGGTCTCGCTGCAGCCCTCCGTACAAGATGACGTCATTATTTACCTTCCCGGCTCCTGCGCAGGCGCTCTGACAGCTGTCAGCTCCGAACTACACGGAAGTACCCGATCGCCGTCGGGTCTGCTCTACTGCGCAGGCGCAAGTTTCCGGCGCCTGCGCAGTAGAGCAGACCCGACTGAGATCGGGTATTTCCGTGTAGTTTGGAGCGGAAATCAGCCACAGCGCCCCCGCTGGAGCCAGCAAAGGTAAATATTGATTTTACAGTCGGGTCTGTCGTCGGCTGTTCAGAGGGCTGCGGCGAGACCCCCGTGGGACAGAGGACCGCGTGGGAAGCCTCATTAGGATCCGGAGGCTTCCCCCACCCGAGGTGAGTACCCCCCAGGGGATGTTTTTGAGGTTACAGAGTCTCTTTAAGGTAAAAAACGGCACCTGGTGCTTATTAAAATCCCCTGCCTGTAACATTGCTTACAGGCTTTATAACAGAGTTGCGGGCGCAGCACACCTTTAAGAAAAGCAGTGTAGTACGCTCTTACCTTCCTGGAACAATCTAATCGTTTTTTTTTCAGAAACCATAGCGAAATGCTGAAGGTTTCTCTAGCACTGAAATCAACATAATAGTGCTAATTATACACTGAGTTTCATTCGAGGTTATTTAGTCACTAGCTGCTTATTACCCTGCTTCCTTTCAAGGTATAATTACTAGAGAAAGCCTTGTAGACGCCGTAAGACGAATGTATATATGTAAAATAAGTCAGGAAGTTTAGAAAGTGAATTCTATGCTCAAGGTAAGTTATCTATTCAATCAAACTAATATTACTTTTTATGGAGGAAAGAAGAGAATAGTGAGGCACGGCTTCTTAAAAGCCCTTTATTCCAAGTGGGCAGACAGAGTGGTACAGAGCAGTGAGGTTGTCAGAACCTGACAGCTGTTTCGCAAATAATAACATGTTTTGCCTCTGATGAAGCAGGTTAATACCTGCGAAACAACTGTCAGGCTCTGACAACCTCACTGCTCTGTACCGGTGAAGTGGTGCTCGTAATGGGTGAATTACGATTACACATTGCGATTACATTTCGTGCAGCATACTACGTTTGTGATTCGTAATTATGCCTGTAATTATGCAATTAAAAAAAATTGTAAAAAAAAATTCACATCTATTTGCCAGTGTATGTGCAGCTATTAGTTAAATATTTAATGCGAAAAATACTTTAGTATGAAAAAAAATAAGCATTCATCAGCCAGTGCGCTGCATATGTGTGGCTATTAGTTAAATATTATATGTGAAAAATGAGTTCGTATGCAAAAGAAATCGCATTCATCTGACAGTGTACTGCACATGCACTGCTATTATTTAAATATTCACTGTGAAAAATGTGTTTGTATGTAAAAAAAAAAAAAAAATTGCGTAATCAACGCGAGCACAATTTTGCATGAAATTCGTAATTACACATACACGTAATTTCTACTGACCACTACCTCTGTGTCCGCCCAGCTGAAATAAAGGGATTTTAGGAAACAGTGCTTCACTGTTCTCTTCTTTCCTCCATGTGTTGATGTTTACATGAGTGCACGCTCATAGGGCCAGATTTATCAAGTGTCTGAGACAAAATATTGGTAGGTTTTTAGAAATCCGTGCAGAACTGTCTCAGGCATCTTCAGAAATCATTAGATAGTGCAGATTCCTTCTAAAACTGTTGTATAATAGGAGGAGCTAGGAAGGTCTCTCAGACAGTGCAGTGTGTGAGGGGAATTGCTGTTGCTGAGGTAACCAACACACCTGCTGTATTGATAACAGCAGGCTCTGAGGAGGAATTCAGCAGGGGGGAGGAGCACATCACAAATCATGTCTAGCCTGCACTCTGCAATCATTTCAAGCCTGCAATTCTACATCTTTAGAACTATCAAGAACTTCTTAATCTGTGCCAGTTTAGGGATGGATTTGCACTTCTCTTAACTGTAGTGCAGCTCTAGAAATTCATGCTAAACTGCCACTATTACCTAGGATTTAAGAAGGTTCTTATTATCATGCAGAACTGTTCTCCCTGCTGGTTAGAACAGATTAAGAAGAAAAAACTGCCGGTAATGCGTTGCTAAATCTCCCCCAGAGTTCCCTATGCCTGCTGGTTCTGTCCCTGCTGCATTCTGGTTCTATCATGCTTTGCTCTTTTACACCGATATTACTTTTTTCATATGAAGTGAGGAATAATGCTGCCTCCAATACACAATGGGTAAACTGCAAAACAGGGTCCCCTATAGTAATCGGTGAGGAATCACCTATCCTTTTTCTAACTTCCAAAAGGTGAAATCAGATAGGTGGCTATCACTTACTGCATATCAAGCCTTCTTTCATTACATGTGTAGCCTTCACGTGTATAGGTGTGATAATCTTATCTTATCTTCCTCTGTCATGCAGAAAGGAGTGCGTAGCAGGCAGCCTAGTGTGCAGCATGGCAGCTTGGTTCATTATCTCTCCATTCTGGTGCTCAGAAATAGCTCTGTGTGTAAAAGTAAAACTGATCACAATGAGATGTCTGCTTCAGTTGGAGCAGGAGTTGCAAAAGCAGAGAAGAAAGTACTGCAAAGTATTTCCGAAATAAAACATTGCGGAGGACAGGACCACCTTTAGTCTTAGGACACTTAGGAAAATACCTAGGGGTGCCACCGAACAGTAAGAGGCATCACAAAGCCATGCAATGTACACATGCTCAACCAAACCTGATTGTCGTCTGATTTTGGTGTGTTGGATAAATGGCGGTTTGTCTGATCCATCCGCCAGATCAACTCACACGACTGTTGGGCTAATCTTGTGCAGATGGCCACATGTGTACAGTGTCGTTTGAACACCATTGTTGTTCTGAATGTGTGCAGTTTGTTGTTTGCCGCAGTATTTACATTAGTTGGTCGTTTAGTTGGTTGGTTTGCAGAAAATATAAGTCATGTCATGCAATTGTGTTGGTCATGTCGTGGTGTTGGTCATGTCGTGGTGTTGGTCATGTCGTGGTGTTGGTCATGTCGTGGTGTTGGTCATGTCCTGGTGTTGGTCATATCATGGTGTTGGTCATGTTGTGGTTTTGGTCATGCCGTATTGTTGGTCATGTCATGGTGTTGGTCATGTGGTGCTGGTCATGTCGTGGTGTTGGTCAAGTCGTGGTGTTGGTCATGTGGTGCTGGTCATGCCATGGTGTTGGTTATGTCGTGGTGTTGGTCCTGTCATGGTGCTGGTCATGCCATAGTATTGGTCATGTTGTGGTGTTGGTCATATCGCGGTGTTGGTCGTGCATTTGTTGGACGTGTGTATAAGCCTTTACACATACCTGATAGGTATAGATGGAAGGATGGAAAGAATGGTATAACTTCTTGGCGACGATGGTCTTTGTGATTAACCATGGAAATCGGCACCATTGACTTCAATAGAAGATGCCTTTGGAATGCAAATCAGAACACCAAATTTGGTATTTACCTGCGGAACACCAAGTTTTAAAGAATTTGGAATTTAGCTATTCCAATCATCCTTACGTGCGAGTCATAAGCCCCTCTAGTGCACGTGATGTTGTGCTTTACTTGTGGGTGAGGAGAGTCATGATATCTGCACTATTATCAAATGAAAGGAGCCCCCTGACCATGCAAGGCAATATGAATGTAGAGTTGCCCAATCTAAGTATTTCAGGGGAGCCCTATGATTGGTAGTTATACCCCTTCACACACATCAGAATTATCAAGACCAATACAAAGGAATGCTACAGAGAATCTCCATGCTGAGGCCATCAAACTCAATAGCAAATGGAAAACTAGCAAACGTAAGAGCATATGGTCTCCTAACATATGTATATTGTGATATTCTGGGGGGAGTTGTGGTGTTTAGCTCATGTTGGTGGAGGTGATCATAGCATAGAAGGATCATAACATTCCAGCCAGTGAGTCTTGTTAGGGCTAAAATAAAATAATATCATTTTATTTGTCAGTCAAACAATTTCCAAAACAGCAACCAAAATACACCACGCTGGGTATTCAGCGGGGGTGTCGTCCAACCTACCCCGGGCTAGCTGCAGGGTCACTGCATACTGCCCCTGTTTACTATCCAAAGTCACACTGCTAACTTGCAACAACCTTCACTATCCAGGACCTTTTTCCTGGATTCATAGCAGAACTCAGCAGAGGTTTGATACACACACACACACACACACACACTTTGATACTGGGTCTCTTAGAAGATTCTCTATAGAGTAGTGTATCACTTTTATCGTTTTGGTGTAGTATGCCAATAACATTGGAATGCTGAATGTGGTGGCTGTCGTAACATGCTAGGGAATTAACACCCAAGTTCTGTGGTAAGAGGCATGTCACTGAGATTAAGATAACATTGTCAGCCAAGCTTAAAGTGCACCTGTGATGAGCTGTAGCCTATTATATTAACCACAAGGCAGGCCCCACAAGGGCATACATACCAAAATGGTGCCAGGAAATTTGGGCGCAGGGCAGCGTTAATTACTATTCCCCCTCCAGGCAGCCATGGACCCGGGGTAAATCGTAATTCGGCTGCCAGCTATTCCCGGGGGCTGAATTACGCTGCTTTTAAAGTAATTTGTACTCCGTCTTTTGACATTGCCCAAATTACTGTCTGAGCACCACTGTAGCTGTAATTCACATTACCTTATGCTGTTTCGCCCACAGGACTCCTAAAGGTGCTACTAGAAAACATCAGTCTTTACTTTTCAAAAATTTGAGATACGTGGGATGTGGCTCAACTATGCTACATCCCACCCCACAATGCAAAGTGGTATCTCTCAAATGGCAGCTGCCCATTAGTGTTGGGCGAACAGTGTTCGCCACTGTTCGGGTTCTGCAGAACATCACCCTGTTCGGGTGATGTTCGAGTTCGGCCGAACACCTGACGGTGCTCGGCCAAACCGTTCGGCCATATGGCCGAACTAAGAGCGCATGGCCGAACGTTCCCCGAACGTTCGGCTAGCGCTGTGATTGGCCGAACGGGTCACGTGGTTCGGACCCGAACGCGCTCTGATTGGCCGAACGGTCACGTGGTTCGGGTAAATAAATACCCGAACCACGTCATATCTCCGCCATTTGTCTGTGGGTTTAGCTTTGGGTAGGCAGGCAGGGTAGTTCGCGCTCCAGCCACGCTAGCCAGGGTCCCCCCTGTCATTGTGTCACTGCTGGGAACAGTAGTACACCGCTTGCTCAGCCACACTATATAGCATTCTGTTTACTGCCACTCTGTGTACCTCGCTCAGCCACACTATATAGCATTCTGTTTACTGCCACTCTGTGTCTGCTGGGAATAGTAGTACACCGCTTGCTCAGCCACACTATATAGCATTCTGTTTACTGCCACTCTGTGTACCTCGCTCAGCCACACTATATAGCATTCTGTTTACTGCCACTCTGTGTCTGCTGGGAATAGTGGTACACCGCTCGCTCAGCCACACTATATAGCATTCTGTTCACTGTTCTGTGTCTGCTTGGAATAGTGGTACACCGCTCGCTCAGCCACACTATATAGCATTCTGTTTACTGTTCTGTGTCTGCTGGGAATAGTGGTACACCGCTCGCTCAGCCACACTATATAGCATTCTGTTTACTGTTCTGTGTCTGCTGGGAATAGTGGTACACCGCTCGCTCAGCCACACTATATAGCATTCTGTGCACTGTTCTGTGTCTGCTGGGAATAGTGGTACACCGCTCGCTCAGCCACACTATATAGCATTCTGTTCACTGTTCTGTGTCTGCTGGGAATAGTGGTACACCGCTCGCTCAGCCACACTATATAGCATTCTGTTTACTGTTCTGTGTCTGCTGGGAATAGTGGTACACCGCTCGCTCATCCACACTATATAGCATTCTGTTCACTGTTCTGTGTCTGCTGGGAATAGTGGTACACCGCCCGCTCAGCCACACTATATAGCATTCTGTTCACTGTTCTGTGTCTGCTGGGAATAGTGGTACACCGCTCGCTCAGCCACACTATATAGCATTCTGTTCACTGTTCTGTGTCTGCTGGGAACAGTAGTACACCGCTCGCTCAGCCAGAGTATATAGCATTGTGTTTACTGCCACTCTGTGTACACCGCTCAGCCAGACTATATACCATTGTTTACTGACACTCTGTGTACACCGCTCAGCCAGACTATATACCATTGTTTACTGACACTCTGTGTACACCGCTCAGCCAGACTATATACCATTGTTTACTGCCACTCTGATTCTGCTGGGAACAGTAGTACACCGCTCGCTCAGCCAGACTATATAGCATTGTGTTTACTGCCACTCTGTGTACACCGCTCAGCCAGACTATATACCATTGTTTACTGACACTCTGTGTACACCGCTCAGCCAGACTATATACCATTGTTTACTGAAACTCTGTGTACACCGCTCAGCCAGACTATATACCATTGTTTACTGCCACTCTGATTCTGCTGGGAACAGTAGTACACCGCTCGCTCAGCCAGACTATATACCATTGTTTACTGACACTATATAGCAGACTATATAGCATTGTGTGTACACCGCTCAGCCAGACTATATACCATTGTTTACTGACACTCTGTGTACACCGCTCAGCCAGACTATATACCATTGTTTACTGCCACTCTGATTCTGCTGGGAACAGTAGTACACCGCTCGCTCAGCCAGACTATATACCATTGTTTACTGACACTCTGTGTACACCGCTCAGCCAGACTATATACCATTGTTTACTGCCACTCTGATTCTGCTGGGAACAGTAGTACACCGCTCGCTCAGCCAGACTATATACCATTGTTTACTGACACTATATAGCAGACTATATAGCATTGTGTGTACACCGCTCAGCCAGACTATATACCATTGTTTACTGACACTCTGTGTACACCGCTCAGCCAGACTATATACCATTGTTTACTGCCACTCTGATTCTGCTGGGAACAGTAGTACACCGCTCGCTCAGCCAGACTATATACCATTGTTTACTGACACTCTGTGTACACCGCTCAGCCAGACTATATACCATTGTTTACTGCCACTCTGATTCTGCTGGGAACAGTAGTACACCGCTCGCTCAGCCAGACTATATACCATTGTTTACTGACACTCTGTGTACACCGCTCAGCCAGACTATATACCATTGTTTACTGCCACTCTGATTCTGCTGGGAACAGTAGTACACCGCTCGCTCAGCCAGACTATATACCATTGTTTACTGACACTATATAGCAGACTATATAGCATTGTGTGTACACCGCTCAGCCAGACTATATACCATTGTTTACTGCCACTCTGATTCTGCTGGGAACAGTAGTACACCGCTCGCTCAGCCAGACTATATAGCATTGTGTTTACTGCCACTCTGTGTACACCGCTCAGCCAGACTATATACCATTGTTTACTGACACTCTGTGTACACCGCTCAGCCAGACTATATACCATTGTTTACTGAAACTCTGTGTACACCGCTCAGCCAGACTATATACCATTGTTTACTGCCACTCTGATTCTGCTGGGAACAGTAGTACACCGCTCGCTCAGCCAGACTATATACCATTGTTTACTGACACTCTGTGTACACCGCTCAGCCAGACTATATACCATTGTTTACTGCCACTCTGATTCTGCTGGGAACAGTAGTACACCGCTCGCTCAGCCAGACTATATACCATTGTTTACTGACACTCTGTGTACACCGCTCAGCCAGACTATATACCATTGTTTACTGCCACTCTGATTCTGCTGGGAACAGTAGTACACCGCTCGCTCAGCCAGACTATATAGCATTGTGTTTACTGCCACTCTGTGTACACCGCTCAGCCACACTATATAGCATTGCGTACTCTGCCAGTCAGTGTGTATATTGCTGGGATCAGTAATACTCCACTCACCGTCAACCACTATATGAGCTCAACATGAGTTCCCCAGAGACCTCCGCTGTGAGCAGCACTCCCAACAACAGCAACAGCCAACGCCCCACGCAAGCTATAACATCCACCCCAGCAGCCAGTGGTCAGCAGCAGCCCTCCCCGGAGGAGAACGTTGTGTCCATCAGTCCGTCGCCAGAGCGATTAATGAGGGCTGCCATTGAGGAGATGATGGGGCCTGATGTGGAGGAGGAGGTCTGGCTCAGGCCAGCATCCCAAGTTAATGTTGAGGACGATGAGGGGTCTGTGTCTGGGGATGTTGGGGTGGCAGAGGTGGTGGGTGGGTCAGACTCAGGAGAAGAGTTGTATGATGAGGATGATGATCGGGACCATCTGTATGTGCCTCAGAGTCCGACCCCGGAAAACATGTTGTATCGTGTGTTTAGGTACTAAAATCTGCGTTCCCTCCCAGTAGTGTTGGGCGAACAGTGTTTGCCACTGTTCGGGTTCTGCAGAACATCACCCTGTTCGGGGTGACTATATAGCAGACTATATAGCATTGTGTTTAATGCCACTCTGTGTACACGGCTCAGCCACACTATATAGCATTGTGTTTACTTCCACTCTGTGTCTGCTGGGAACAGTAGTACACCGCTCACCCGCCACTGTATAGCATTGTGCTCTGTGTCACTGCTGACAATAGTGGTACACCGCTCACCCACCACTGTATAGCATTTCTGTACTGCCACTGTACTGCTGCCAGTCAGCGTGTACTTTAAGGATAAGTGAAATGAGGAAGAAATCCGGTGAAAGAGGGAGGGGCAAGGGAAGAGGTGTTTCCCCTGACGGTTCACGTACAGGCCACAGGGGAGCACCCAAGAAAACCCACTCAATACTGCCCATGTTGTCCAGGACAACAACCCTCACAGATCCAAAAGAACAGGACCAGATAATTACTTGGATGACCTCTCAAGCGTCCAGCAGTGGGTTAAGCAGCACCAGCACATCACGCACGAGGTCCGAGTCCTCAGCCAGTTAAAGTCTGGGCTTTCTTTGAAGACTGCACTGAGGATGTTACCATGGCGATTTGCAAGGTGTGCAAGACCCGCCTGAGCAGGGGGAAAAGTATTAACAACCTCTCCACCACCAGCATGAGCCGCCACATTCTATCCAAACATCCCACTCTGTGGGCAAACGCGGCAGGACAGGGTACCACCAGCAACACTGCCTCCCTTGGGTTCACCAGACTCACCACCAGACCCGCCTCAGCAGCAGCAGTAGCCCAGCCATTGCGTGGTTCACAACATTCACAAACATCAGACGATGCTGACACTGTCACTTTCCGGACTAGTGCTCTTGAGGTCTCCCAGTGTTCATCAAACACAACAACCAACAGCCCTTCGGTGTGCAGCGCTACGGTTGAGTTGTCTGTCTCTGAGATGTTTGAGCACAAGAGGAAATTGCCAGCAAATGACCCCCGGGCCGTGGCAGTAACAGCCAGCCAGCATAGCCAAGCTTCTGGCCTGCGAAATGCTGCCATATCGAGTGGTGGAGACAAACAGCTTCAAGGGCATGATGTCAGTGGCCATCCCACGTTACGTTGTTCCCAGCCGCTACCACTTTGCGCGCTCTGCAGTGCCTGAGTTGCATGAGCACGTGGTCAGCTAAATAACCCGAAGCTTGAAGAATGCCGTTGCCTGCAAGGTTCACCTCACCACTGACACCTGGACGAGTGCGTTCGGCCAGGGTCGATACATCTCCCTTACCGCGCACTGGGTGAACCTTGTGGAGCCTGGCAGCGATTCCTCACCTGCTACGGCGCGGGTGTTGCCCACGCCGCAAACAGCTGGATAACAACAGCAGCACCTACCTCTCTGACTCCTTCTCCTCCAACGCATCTCAAAGCTGTACCTCATCCGGAAATGCTAACCCAGCACCAGCAGCAGTAGGATCGTGGAAGCAGTGCAGCACAGCTGTTGGCATGCGTCAGCAAGCGTTGCTGAAGCTGATCTGCCTTGGGGATAAGCAGCACACAGGGGAGGAAATTTGGAGGGGAATAAAGGAACAGACGGATTTGTGGCTGGCACCGCTGGACCTGAAACCGGGCATGAAGCTAGACACCTGGCACGAACTGGCAATGTACGCAATAGAGGTGCTGGCTTGCCCGGCAGCCAGCGTTATGTCGGAACGCTGTTTCAGTGCTGCCGGAGGCATCATCACAGATCGGCGTATCCGCCTCTCCACAGAAAATGCAGACCGTCTGACTCAAATTAAAATGAATCAATCCTGGATTGGAAACGACTACGCAACACTCCTGGACCCCAACCAAGTAACATGACCGATGAACATCTGGGATGGTTTAGCGTTTCCGGTCCCTGTTTATTGAACCTCTCATCTGTATTACATTTATGACTGCATGGCGGCAAAAAGCATTGCTGCTATATCCGCACGCTTTTTGTCCTCATGCAAGGCCTGGGTTGTTGTGTCTCACAAAGCGTGGCCTTCTCCTCCTGCGCCTCCTCCTGTTCCATCACGTGTGCTGCTGCTGCTGCTGCTGCTGCTGGGTTACCGTTGCCGCGTGGTCCCTGTTTATGGAACCTCTTATCTTTATTACATTTATGACTACATGGCGGTACAAAGCATGCTATCCGCACGCTTTTTGTCCTCATGCAAGGCCTGGGTTGTTGTGTCTCACAAAGCGTGGCCTTCTCCTCCTGCGCCTCCTCCTGTTCCATCACGTGTGCTGCTGCTGCTGCTGCTGCTGGGTTAGCGTTGCCGGTCCCTGTTTATGGAACCTCTTATCTTTATTACATTTATGACTACATGGCGGTACAAAGCATGCTATCCGCACGCTTTTTGTCCTCATGCAAGGCCTGGGTTGTTGTGTCTCACAAAGCGTGGCCTTCTCCTCCTGCGCCTCCTCCTGTTCCATCACGTGTGCTGCTGCTGCTGCTGCTGCTGCTGGGTTAGCGTTGCCGCGTGGTCCCTGTTTATTGAACCTCTTATCTTTATTACATTTATGACTACATGGCGGTACAAAGCATGCTCTCCGCACGCTTTTTGTCCTCATGCAAGGCCTGGGTTGTTGTGTCTCACAAAGCGTGGCCTTCTCCTCCTGCGCCTCCTCCTGTTCCATCACGTGTGCTGCTGCTGGGTTAGCGTTGCCGCGTGGTCCCTGTTTATTGAACCACTTATCTTTATTACATTTATGACTGCATGGTGGTACAAAGCATGCTATCCGCACGCTTCTTGTCCTCATGCAAGGCCTGGGTTGTTGTGTCTCAAAGCGTGGCCTTCTCCTCCTGCGCCACCCTCCTCCTGTTCCATCACGTGTGCTGCTGCTGGGTTAGCATTACCGGTCCCTTTTCCTGGAACCTCTTATATGTATTACATTTATGACTGCATGCCGACAAAAAGCATGTTACCTGTGCAAAGAAAACAGACATTTCCCGCATTTAAAAGACAGTTTTCCCTTTGAAACTTTAAAATCGATTTTCTCAAAAACTATAAGCTCTTTTTGCTAAATTTTTTTTTCCTCTTGTACCCACTCCCAAGGTGCACATACCCTGTAAATTTGGGGTATGTAGCATGTAAGGAGGCTTTACAAAGCACAAAAGTTCGGGTCCCCATTGACTTCCATTATGTTCGGAGTTCGGGTCGAACACCCGAACATCGCGGACATGTTCGGCCTGTTCGGCCCGAACCCGAACATCTAGATGTTCGCCCAACACTACTGCCCATGCCTCTTTTTTCAAATTAGTGGAAGAGTTCTGTGCATTTGATTCTACCAGTGAACCGTGTCATTCAGGGCAATGAGGAGTTATTTGGAAAAAGGGGGTGCACTCACAAATTAAATGACTAAACTTACCTACAGATGAAAAGTTTTTGTTGCCATATGATTATGAAGTGACCATGAGACAGACAGTTTTTAAAAGGAGCGCTGTACAGACTCTCTGCTCAGCTGCAGCCAAGGAGCCTGCTCTGTTCAGTGCTGGTAGGAGGGAGAAGACCATGAAGACTGAAAGTGGGAGATGCTGAAAAAAGACAGAGAGGCGCTCATGCTTGCTACACAGCCATAGCAGTCAAGGCACCTGTTTTTTCATTGACCTGCGGAAGCGGGTAAGTAAGTACCTGCGAAACGCGTTGTCAATTTTATGTGCCTGAATAAAAGAACTTTTTTTTCAATAAACTGATCCAAATTCTTCAAGAGAGGTAAGATTCCCTCTCTGTTTATAAGATTAACATCTCATTAGCTTATCTTTTATGCATTGGGCGCCTCCACCCCTGTTTTAAGTGTCTTGTCATACCTCTTTTAGAGGTGATAGTTTTTTAGTTGTCCTAAAGAACTTCCGGAGTGCGACCGGCAAGTTACTGTCACAGACCTGGAAAACCGAGCGGGGATGGTTAATTTCCCACCTGCTCTGACGGTGGTTGCAAGGATATGCAAACCACCTTTGTGAGTATATAAGGTGCTTCCTTAGCAATTTGCTTTCCTGAATCTTACACGTTTCTGCACCATTGGGCTCCTGGTCTCCTTTTGTCTTTTAGATGAACCCGGGGTTGTTATAATCACATGAATCATCGACATAAACTATCTTCTGAAAAATAGTGCTCATTCATTGTTCAACTAGGGAGCTGGCAGGACCGCTTTAACTAAAATAGTATGTACTCCAGCATAATAACCTTTAAAGAAAAACTTTGTTGTTACAGCTTTTATACATCCTGAAATAAATCTGCAGTCTGTCTACTTCCTGCTTTTATGAAAACAGACAGAGGGTTAACATCCTGTGTTTACAAATTAGCTGCTCTGCCGAGGCAGCCAGCTGACACAGCTGAGAGATCAAATTACACTTGAGATTAGTCACATATGAGAAGGAATTAGACAGGCTAAACTCTCTAAATACATACACAGTGCATTTCTCTATGTTTTCCTTCTGTACTGTGCAAGAGTTCAGGTCCATTTGAACCACTTGCCAACCGCCTAGCGCCGATTGGCGGCGTCAGAGTGGCTCCGTTCTTTCTCCATGACGCCAAATGGCGTCATCTTGCAAGGAGCGTGATTTGCCGGGAGCTCGCAGTCGCACGAGCGCAAGCTCCTGTCATTGTAAACATTTGGCCCCAGCGATCAGATCAGGAGCCTGTAGGCGCAGATGTTCTGGCACCCTAAACTCCACCCCTCAACTCAGACCTCATCCACATATTAGGCTGACACCCCTCCTCCCCTGATTAGGCAGCCAGATTTTCCCCAGTATTTGGCATCCCCATTAATATCGGTAGCAGATGTGCCACCCACCCCCCAGAAGGGCAGCCAGATGTGCCCCGCCCCAGTATTAAGTAGCCCCCACAATAGGTAGGGGACATTTGGGGAGGCGAGCCACCTCTCCTACATAAGGCACCTGTAGGCGCGGTCCTACATTGCCTCAAGGTAAATTCGTACCTGGTTAACAGAAGCCGAAATTAGACTGTAATTAACATTACATTACCGATATTGTATCGCCAAGAGCTGGTGCCCAAATGAACAGGCGCTCTTATTAAATGTATGTGTTCAGTTAGCTTGCTAGACTCACTTTGCACACTGACATGAGCTGCTGAAGGAACTTTAATGCTTACGTAAAGTGATTCTTTATTTTGACTTGGGCATGCCAAAGATTAATGAATAAAGGCAGATGGGAGGCAGCGAGACTGTAAACAACCTGAATTCTTTCAATGGTTGGGACTATCTGATAATCCAGTTTGGCATAAGTGTGAACATTCACTGCAGTCATACAATGCAGGCCTGTTTCAGTCACAGGACATTTTTGTGGAATAATGACAGAACATCTCCTCATAGAATGTGAAGGATCTGAAATGAAATGTTTGAACAGCAACCAAATTCCATTCCAGAAGTCACTGATGGACAGTCATTTAGCTGTTTAATTTCAAAGACTTACCAGATTAAAAGGCTGTCACCCTTTGGTGACTAACTGGTGAGTATTTTCGTGAAATACATAAAAATACATACAGAAGTAAGATTATGACAACAGGAATTCCACACAGCAGAACCTGAAGGCACAACAGGCTGATTCATAAAATGTGTCGCGGGAATTAACTCACAATTTATTTCTTCTTAACTCATGATGTATCTCTTCTTAGGCCAGATTCAGGACTGTTTCACACTGGAAATTCAAGCTATTGTTTTGTGATCACTCCAAAAACGATGCAAGCAGTGCTTTTGCGATAGCTAAAGCTGCAGTGAGAATTTGCCAATCACCGGCTATCGGAAATTGCAGCACAAACACTATGGAATCATCCATGGTGTGAAAAAGCCCTCACTAAGCTTAACATTGACCTGACTCAGGGCCGGGCCGAGGCAGAGGCAAGAGAGGCTCCAGCCTTAGGGAGCAGTGTAGGAGGGGGCGCACAACTCACTCAGCTGTCATTCCACTATTGTGTTTGAAGCAAAGAGAAATAAGAAAAGGGGATACATGGCAGTGACTGCAAGCCAGACAACTAGAGATTAAGGTGTTGGGGGCCCTGGGGTGCCTCTTAGTCTAATAGCAATCAGTGTGTGTTGGCTGGGGGAGGAGGGATGGAGGGGCGCACTTTGGGGTCTCAGCCGTGGGTGCTGGAGGACCTTGTCCTGGCTCTGCCCTGACTGCATATGTAAGGTTAGCATACATTACACAGCCAATAATTAATGTAATAGATGCCATTGCCAAGGGTGGATTTATATTTTTTGTGCTCCTACGCCAACTATGTTGTGGCTCCCCTTTCATGTACAGCAACGCCCCACCCATTCCATGTGCAGCCCCCTCTTCCTCGTTTATCATCCATGTACAGCTCTCCCTCTCCTTTATTAACAGCTCCTTTGGGCATCAGTTTACCTTTTTCATGTGTTGCTCCACATTTTCAGGCTCCTGTTTCATATGTAACAGCCCCTCTTTCATGTTCAGGTGCCTCCTCGGGCTGCATCCACCCAAGGCCCGGACCTTTGTAGTCTTTCCAGAAATCTTGCCCTGATCGCTGCAATGTATGCATTGTGTGCAGTACTTGAGTTATGCTATTTGTGTAATGTGTTTTTGCATAGCATCTGCCAAGGTATGATACAGTAAGGGTAGTGAATCTGGCCCCTTATGTTAGCTAACTAACGCTTGATTTATTTCTCATTAACTGGCTCATAACTCATAGTGTATAAACCCTCAGCCCTCATTCATAAACTGCCCGTAAAATTGATGGGCAAGTCAATTTCACCAGCATTTATGCAAACAATGTAATGGGCATTACGCATATATAGTCATGGCTAAAAATATTGACACCCGTGCATTTACTGTATGTCAGAAAGCTCTACACTTTCCCAGAAAATTGGTGCAATTACAACTGTTTTGGCTTTGTCATGTTTGTTTCTTTTTTTGGCTCTGGAACTATACAAATCAGAAAATAAAAACATTTTTTTGAGGAACATGGCTGAGCTCTCCATAAAGCAGAGAGCTAAAGGACAACTGACCTGAGCCCAACCTGTGGAAGTAAACACATTACTGTATTACTTCCCACATGCTGACTCACTTTACGTTCAGCCGTGGCAAACGATCAAAACCCGGCATCTAATTTCCAAAATGGCACCAACCCCAGAAGAAGTTCTGGGTCAGCACTCCCTCTTGCATGCAATGCGCAACCCTTTTGATTTTTTTTGGCGGGGGGGCAAAAGGCATAAAGGAGGCAGTGAAAGAACATGAGGGAGGCCAGAAACAAGTGGTATCGGGATGGTTTACCCACCACTGGCGTAACAATAGGGGATGCGACCCCTGCCGCCACGGGGCCCGCTCAGGGACTTTTTCAGATCTCTAAGAGTTTCATGCAACTTCCTGTGTAAACAGGAAGTTGCTCTTAGAGAACAGAAGACCTCCAGCGAGAAGGAGGTAATGTATTCAGCCTGCCGCCGCCCGCCCGCAGCCACCAATGATTGATTGCAGGAGGGGAGAGCTGAGAGGAGAGCCTGAGGTGAGGGAGGAGGGGGGATGTCCCCCCCCTCCCCACTGATCTGCGGCCATGCTCTCCTCTTATGCTGAGACCCCTCCTGCCCCACAAAAGTCCCTGAGTGGGCCCTAGGGAGGTGGGGGGGGGGGGGGCCGGATTTTTTTCTGCAGGGGGGCCCGGATTTTTTTTGCAGGGGGGCCCGGGGATTTCTAGGTATGTCCCTGTTACCCACGTAAGACTGCGTCTTCCTGATTCAATGTTTCACTTTCTGGAAAAGTCAACATTGTTAGATCTGTGGAGAACGTGAGGAGCAGATCAGAGATTTGCAAGTGCACACAGTTATGTACCTTTCTTATCAACAAACCTCTGTGCTTATTTCAAAAATTAATATTTGGGTGAGGAACTCTTTAAGGGTTTTAAAACCTGTCCACACCCTAGATCCTCACATGAACACATGCTCAACCTCTGAATAGCTGCAGAGGCCAGGAAGACATTACATCATGGTGTGCCTATTTGCCCACTATGCAGAACTGACGGAGTTAACAGTAACCACTAGGTCTCGGTGGGGAATTGTTTTGACAGACACCACAGGCTGCTAAGTGAGACCCAGTGTAACACCTTACTGTTTGTTTCGTTTCTATAGAACAAGTTCCGTTCTGCTTTAAGGATCGTAAGGAACGCTCAGCCATCCATCAACTGTGATAGATGGCAATGGAGCTAAAATTACTTGAGTAAGAAGTGCTTCAGGGGATCATAAGAGCAGTGTACATAACCCCAATGGATTCTATTTATAATGATACTTCCCAAAAGCTTTGTAAGTCACAAATGACAGGGGATGACTTAGAGAAGCTTAGTACGCGCCATGATGACAGCCAGACGCAGACTCTGTGCAGAGTCCAGATAAAGTGGCAGATGCCTTTGCCATTGCATTACTTGTTTGTTTAACTCAAAATTCCCATTGCGAATGGATGCGGCAGTACATCTGGCACCTGAGGGTCTAACAGCAGAGAACATGCATGATGAAGTATACAACTGGACAGACACGAATAGATCTTTTACCCAAGATGCATTTCCTTAGCTATAGCCAGTTTAGCCAGGTAAGGCCTAAACCACACAACTTAATTTAAATTACAGCATTCTATTTTTTTAAAGTGATACGTACCATAGGAGTGTTTTTAGCATGTCAGTAAAACCTGCTCTGCACAGAGTCACCAGGGTTCTACATGTTACTCAAGTAGCACAGGATTCGGTACCCTGGCTGAATGGAGTAATGGTTAAGGGCTCTGCTTCTGACACAGGAGACCTGGGTTCAAATCTCAGGCTCTGCCTGTTCAGTAAGCCAGCACCTATTCAGTAGGAGACCTTTGGCAAGTCTCCCTAACACTGCTACTGCGCGTCCTAGTGGCTGCAGCTCTGGCGCTTTGAGTCCGCCAGGAGAAAAGCGTGATATAAGTGTTCTGTGTTTGTTTGTTTGGTAATATTCACATTACCTAAATAATACGGGTTGCACTGATTCTGCAATTGTTGTGCTCTCTCTGTGTTTTTGTATCTTTTAGGCTAGTTATACAGTAGAGTTGGGCGAACTGATAGCGCAACTGCAGCCGAACTGTTCGGCTGCCCAACCTGTCATGTGGCTGTGGCTCTTACTACTTCCGGGTCGCAATGACCCGGAGTAGTACGTCATGAGTGACGTCACACACATGCGCAGAGAGTGCCCGGCAATGGGAGCGCGATCTAGGACGCGCTCCGCCGGGCCAGCGCAGACGTACTACTCCGGGTCATTGCGACCCGGAAGTAGTAAGAGCCACAGCCACATGACAGGTTGGGCAGCCGAACAGTTCGGCTGCAGTTGCGCTATCAGTTCGCCCAACTCTATTATACACCAGGACGTTGCGTTTAGGGGACGCCTGGTGCTCTCTGGTGTGGACGTCGGAGTGAGCCGCGTTGTGCAGCTCACTCTGGCATCCATGATGCCGTGATGCGTACTCTTGGACGCATGCGGCATCACGTGGTCCCGCCCGGCCAATTGCCGCACAGAGCGGCCGCTCCAGGAAGTAAACACTGCATGTCACTGAGTGCAGTGAATATTAATTAGCCATGTGCCCGGCCGCTCTCCCCTCCTCCCCAACATGACTGAGCATGTGCAAACAGTCTAACGCGGTTTAGCCGCGGAGAACGCACAGCATGCAGCACTTTGCTGCGTTACAATTTAACGCAACGTGGGCAGTGTGAACAGCCCTCTTGTGTTACATTGCTGTGCGTTGGGGGAGCGTTACAGGCTGCACTAACGTGCACCTGTAACGTCCCTGTGTGCAAGAAGCCTAAATCATGTTTATAGTTGGCGTTAAAAGTTAGTGTAGTGAGTTTATTGTTAAAAAAAAAAAGCTTGATGAAACAACCAGCTCTTCCTCAGTTTATGAAACCACTGACTCTGAATTGCTATAACTCATCGACTCCGACTCCACAGCCTTTCCAGGGCTGAGGAGTGGGTACAAAAATCACCCAATTCGACTCCTCAGTTTTTGAAACTACCAACTCCGACTCCAACTCCAGATACCCAAAATTTGCTCTGACTCCAACTCCTCGACTCCACAGCCTGGGATCAACTTCAATGTGACCACCTGCCCTGGCACTGTGGCATGTAAGTGATAGGTTTCAGAACAAAGTGAAATACGCTCTATTATATATGCATACAGAATATATATATATTGTGACAGTGGCAGAGAAAGAGTCAGGGAAAGTAATAGGTGAAGTATATGTATGTCCTTGATTTCTTTCATCTGCAATGCCAAGCTAAATCCACTCTGGGATTTCTAGTCTTCCCTCAGACAGAAGCCAGGTGAGCAAAAGAGATCCACACCAGGTTTTGCTGTTCTCCACTTCTCCTTGAGGGAGGAGTGGTCAGGTGGAGAATAAAATGACTGGTAAATACCATGCAATTTCCTGTCAGATAGATGGGTCAAATCGATTATTTCCTACAGGTCCGATCTGATTTCCGATCGTTTTTCTGATGGATTTTCTGATCAATTCCATACAAAATCGATCAGAAAAACAAGAGATATATATATACATTTTTTGGCCAGTCCCGGTTAGAGATGGCCAAACGGTTCGCATGCAAACTTGTTCGTGTGAACAACGCGGGTTTGCGTTCACGTTTAAACGCGAACTTTATGCAAGCTTGACCCGCCTCTTATACTACATCATTGGGCTAAACTTTGACCCTCTACATCACAGTCAGCAGACACATGGCAGCCAATCAGGCTGCACTCCCTCCTGGAGCCCCCCCCCCCCCCCCCCCTTATATAAGGCAGCAGCATCGGCCATTTTCTCACTCTGTGTGCTGCTGTATTAGTGAAAGAAGGGAGAGACATTGGAGAGATAGGGAAAGCAATAGTTAGGAGGTCTGTTAGCTTGCTCCTTGCTGATATTTATTGCTGAAAAGCACCCCAAAAAAGCACTTTTGAGAGCTAATGTTCTTGTGATATGTTTTTTTTGTGTGTGTGGCCCACTGACACTGCATATACAGCCCTGTCTGTCACAGCTGGTCCTTGCTAATTGCTATACTGTTACATGAGTAGAAAGGACCCAATTAATAAGAGTTCGGGCAGAAATTTTTGTGCTGGGTCTGGCACAGTATAGCAATTTTCATATATAATTGGGAATAGCGTCTTTTTACACAAAGGGAAAGAGCAAAAAACCTTGTGATCCTTTTATGGGGTAATCCACTTCCCCCTATTAAAACGTTACATGAGTAGAAAGGACCCAATTAATAAGAGTTCGGGCAGAAATTTTTCAATTGCAAAAATATCAAAACTTTATTAGCGCAGGCATAAAAAGAATAAAAATTCTCTGTTGAGGATTCCTTATAAATATATCCAATACAGGAGATACAGTGCAGACATCAGCTTAATCATAGACTTAGTGCAAATTTTAAGAGGCAACGACACGCTCGTTTCGGGCACAAAAGGCCCTTCATCAGGCCAGGTTGCAGAAAGCACTGTCTGCCAATGCTGTGACTCCCATCATTGCAGCTCGCTAGAACAGGTGTTCCTTGGCCATTGGGATGGTGTATTGTACATCTGGTTGGCTCAGATGTCTTTGATTCCTTGGTGCCCTTAATGTGTACTGCTCACAGCATTGGCAGACAGTGCTTTCTGCAACCTGGCCTGATGAAGGGCCTTTTGTGCCCGAAACGAGCGTGTCGTTGCCTCTTAAAATTTGCACTAAGTCTATGATTAAGCTGATGTCTGCACTGTATCTCCTGTATTGGATATATTTATAAGGAATCCTCAACAGAGAATTTTTATTCTTTTTATGCCTGCGCTAATAAAGTTTTGATATTTTTGCAATTGAAAAATTTCTGCCCGAACTCTTATTAATTGGGTCCTTTCTACTCATGTAACGTTTTAATAGGGGGAAGTGGATTACCCCATAAAAGGATCACAAGGTTTTTTGCTCTTTCCCTTTGTGTAAAAAGACGCTATTCCCAATTATATATGAAAATTGCTATACTGTGCCAGACCCAGCACATTCAGTGCCTACCTTTTCACTGCATCTGTGTGACCGCACGCTGTTTTATATACCAGCAGTCAGTGCATCAATTTTCACTGAATCTGTGTGACTGCACATTGTTATACCAGCAGGCACTGCATACCTTTCACTGCACCTGTGTGACTGCACATTGTTATACCAGCAGTCACTGCATACCTTTCACTGCACCTGTGTGACTGCACTTTGCATTATACCACCAGCAGTCACTGCATACCTTTCACTGCATCTGTGTTACAGCACGCTGTTTTATATACCAGCAGTCGGTGCATACCTTTTCATTGTACCTGTGTGACTACACATTGCATTATACCAGTCAGTGCATACCTTTCACTTGAATGGATGGCAGACTTGCCCTCCATAACAGATTCTCGTTATAGGATTTCAAGTGTATTCGTCTCATCATTATACAGAAGTTAGTGTATACCTTTCACTGCATCTGTGTGACTGCACATTGTATTTGTCAAGTCAGTGCATACCTTTCACTTCATCCCCCCCAATATGGACAAAGCAAGAGGCAGAGCCAGAGGCAGGCCACCTGGCAGGTCTGTTCGAGGTCATGCTGTCGTGATTTTGTGCGGTCCACGACCAAAGTACAGTGTTCAGAAGAAGGCACGTGCCATCAACCCCCAATATTGTCAAGACGTAGTTGACTATTTAACACAGAACACCTCATCTTCCACAGCTTCCGCACGGAAGCGTGACATATCTTCCTCCTCCTGCTCTGGATTCTGGCACCCCAATTAATACTCAGTCGGCAGCCATCACCAAAGTGCCATCATCCCAGGGCTCAGCGGTGTGGAAATTTTTTTGCGTGTCTGCCTCAGATGAGAGCGATGCGATCTGTACTCTCTGCCACTAAAAATTGAGCCGTAAAAAGACCAAGGGCTTGATTCACAAAGCGGTGCAAACTGTTAGCAAGCTGGTGAAAAGCCCTTTATCACGCCTAAACTCAGTTTAGGTGTGATAAAAACAAACTCGTGCGGAATCCCTGTGCGCAAAGTTTAGTGCGCATAAAGTTTTGCGCATGTAAAGTTTTATGCTCCCATTAAACCCTATGCAACTTTCTGCGCGCACCAGACTTTGCGCGCAAAACTTTGCGCACGAGTTTTATTCCTGAAAACAGTGCTAACCTACTGGTGCAAAGGTTATCACGCCTAAACTACTTTAGGCGTGCTAAGTAGGTTAGCACCGCTTTGTGAATCAAGCCCCTAGACTCATGTAGGGTAAACTGCCTTATGAAGGCACATGATGAAAAAGCACAAACTGCAATGGGATGACCACCTGTGGAAAAGCAGCACACAAAAGCAAAGCCATACACTACAGTGGAAGATACCAGGCCGCAATTATTTTTCAAAAAAGGCGATACCCAATCTGTACTCGTTATGTTGAAAGGCAAGTGGAGTCATCTCTGGCACACAGCGTTGGGTCAAGGGTCCTGACCACAGATGCCTGGTCTGCAAAGCACGCTCAGGCCTGCCCGAAGACCCAGTCAGTCCCCACACACAGCATCTCTGCCTGCACTCCATGTAACTGCCTGCCCCAAGACTAAGTCAGTCCCCACACAGCATCTCTGCCTGCAGGTCGCTTGACTGCCTTCTCCACCACCTCCAACAGGGTCCAGGACTCCAGGTGGATTCCTGAATTTTTAAGGCCGCTGCTAGCAGTGGCCGCTATAAAAAAATTTCTGGTGCGTGTACATGCCTGCCTAATTTTTCTGGCTGCACTGTGGCTGCAACAACAAAACAAAAGGCATGTATATGTGTCAATTCCCCTTCGTGATCGTTACCTTGCCGCGGTGAAGGGGCTTGCGTATCACAATGAAGCAATGACCGGCTATATGAGTGTGTTGGAGGGCACACCTGACCCAAGATAATAAGGTTGTTGCTTCATTGTGGACAGACCAAATTCGATCAGCTGAACACTCAATCACTGTTGTTCTGTCATTCAGCTACCTCAGCCCAACCATATGGGATTCAAAATCCGCCATCCCCTGCACTCTCGTCATGGTGCGCACCAGTCCAGCACAGTCATCACTACACAAACAGCTGTTTGGGGTGCGTTACACAGAGAGTTTGGTCTGTCAGTGTGAAGCAGTACACTAATTACACTACCTGATTGATGTATACACACGCAAGATGTTTTAAAGCACTGTATGCCTCCAATTTAGCAATGCAATGTGATTTCTGCCCTTAAAACCCTGCTGTGCGTCAAATCCGTAATTTTCCCCAGGTTTTTTGGCGTCTATCCCACTTTGCCATGCCCCCCTCCAGGTGTTAGACCCCTTGAAACATCTTTTCCATCACTTTTGTGGCCAGAATTAGTGTTTGTAGATTTGAAAGTTCAACTGCCCATTGAAGTCTATTGCGGTTTGCATGGTTCGCGTTCACGTTCGAGGTTTGTGAACCTAAAATCGGATAGTCCCGGCTAACACAATACTGTATATGCCATATTTCATCCCTAGTTGAGCATGTAGTGTACCATTATTGCCAGCCTGTGCATCTGTAGTGAATGCATGCGATCGCCAGGGTGCACAGTTTGGGGACCCTAGTGCTGTATAGATGCATTGCTATGCAACAGTATTTCAATGCATTGGGTCCCCAAGCTGTCGCTCTAGTGATCGCCTCCAATCACTGTGGGTGGCAGCCATTGCAGGTGTCCATGAAGCTTAAAGAGAACCTGTACTGAGTAAAATTATTTAAAATAAACACATGAGGTAACTTCAAATGAACATTACATAGTTACCTTGCCATCAGTTCCTCTCAGAAGCTCTCCATTTTCTTCTGACAATGATCCCTTCCAGTTCTGACAACATTTTGTCAGAACTGAAATATATCAGTTGCTGCCAGTTATATATCAGTTGCTGTCAGTTACAGCTGAGAGGAGAACTGATGTGTCCATGTTTCCCTATGGCTCAAGTGGAGATGTTACAGTTTAACTGTGTGCTGACCAGGAAGCTGTTATGGGGTAATAGCCATTTTCAAAATGGAGGACGGAAAATTCTATTGATCACAGTGGACAAACAGGACGCAGGAGAGGAAAAATAGATTGAGGAGTAAACTGAACGGGAGGTAAGTATGACTTGCGTATGTTTATTTTGACTTTTAATTTTTAGTATAGGTTTTCTTTAAGGCCAAGTATAACTGACACAAGGGGTGAATTAGTCAGTTAGAGATTAACACTTTACAAAAAAAACACTTTTTTTAATGTGACAAACCCACCCCACCTTCCATTTTTTTCTGTAAGGCATTAATTTACTATTGAATGAGTACAAAGATGTGAATTTTCATGTTCAGGGAGCTTTAGAGTAGCTAGTTTAGATGTGAAACTCAGGTCCAGGAACCTGAAGGGTTTAAAGAGACTCTGAAGTGAGTCTCAATCCCCATTTGTAAATAGTATTTATGTATATCTATTGGGAGCCTTTTTTATTGAGGTATATGGGACGAGGATACAAGCTTAAGGAAGATTACAGCCATTGCCACTACCAGGGAACAGTCCCAAGGCCTGAATAGACCTGGCATAGGTCGCACCACACGGTGAGTTACTGACTTAGGGTGTGGTGGTGGTGTTTTATTCCATCTATGTGGTCAAACTTTATTCACAGACAAAGAAAAATAGGAATTACATGCTGAATATGAAAATGTGATCCAACATAGAGACTCAAGTGTATATGCTTCTCTCGAAATTTAGCTTTTTAATGTGGAGTTTGGAAGTGGACTACCTTATTTGATCATTGACTCTGTGATAGGTGGTGTATGTATCTATCCTCAGTGGAGCACAGAAACTGTGGGGTGTATGTTTCTCTGTCATAGTGGATGGTGGAATTTGGAATTGCGCCGTCCTGCTTATATCTGCCTTAAGCCCAATCTACATGATACGATTCTTTGTGCGATTCGATTACGATTCTGTTTACAATCCGATTAAATCCGACATGTCCGATCGGGATTCGATTCGATTCAATTTGATTTGCCATTGCAAAACCAAGGAAAATCAAATTGAATTGAATCGAATCCTGATCGGACATGTCGGATTTAATCGGATCGTAAATAGAATCGTAATCGAATTGCACACAGAATTGTATTGTGTAGATGGGGCTTTAGGCATCTGAACTGTAATATAGATGTGACATTGCTGTGAGCGCCACCTCTGGTGATTTGATTTACATATTTTAAACAGAGTGGGCGAACCGTTTTTTCTCCAACGCCTGAGTCAGCGTTCTCCTATCAGCGCGTAGTGTGTACTTGCAATTTGATTGTTTACAGAGAAAAGCATGAGTGTCTTTTCAGATGTTTATCTGTAATTTCAATCCTGCATATTTTTAAGGATTTCTATGCTTTCCTTTGGAAATAATTTAAAATCTGATCGCCAAATATAGAGAAGGAAGCCAGCGACAAACTGTTTAAACACTCCTCATAGAACAAGTACTGTAGCATAGCTTTCCTAAGCCTTCCTGTCAATGGTATGCCATACCAGGGAATATAAACCTTTACCCTACAGCTATTTTACTATTAGCTGTAAGGAGTATGTTATATTTATGTATCCAATGTTAGAGGGTGGGACAGAGAATTAAAGGGCATAAAAATAAATTGCCTAAAATAGCCGGGCAGCATTTCTGGACCAGAGAGTAAAACCTAATAATGAATTTGATAGTCCAGTAAAATGTACATATTGCATTTTCACAATGTTATTTGCTCAGATGTTCTGCTAATTGTAATTGCACTATAAAAATCAATATTATTTTTCTGTTTGCACACACACCGGCACGTTTGATTCAGTTTATGATGTTGTGAAATTACCCACAGCCGACTGGAATCCATCTGGCCAACTCTGCAAGCGTTGTTGGAACTGTTGTAAACAAACGGTCATGTAAACAATCGTGTACACCATCATGATCACCAAGTCAATGAGGATCAGAACAAACAATCCTCCGATTTAAAGGCTACCCGAAGTGACATGTGACATGATGAGATAGACATGGGTATGTACAGTGCCTAACACACAAATAACTATGCTGTGTTCCTTTTTTTTCTTTCTCTGCCTGAAAGAGTTAAATATCTGGTATGCAAGTGGCTGACTCAGTCCTGACTCAGACAGGAAGTGACTACAGTGTGACACAGCATAGTTATTTGTGTGCTAGGCACTGCACAAACACATGTCTATCTCATTATGTCACATTTCACTTCAGGTATCCTTTAATTCAGCATGTCAGTAGTACAAAATCGTTTAATGGATTTTCGTTAAAGGATGCTGTGCAATATTGCAAAAATTCATTCTGAAAAATCTTGTTGAGGATATGGGCAGAGGTGCCTAAAACCCAACAAAATAATTAAAAACAGTTTAAAGGGACCCTGAGCAGTGCAATAAAAAAGAAATCTGGACTTACCTGGGGCTTCCTCCAGCCCCCGTAGCTCGTGAGGTCCCCTGGCATCCTTTTGATCTCTTTTGTGGTCCCACTGGCGGCTCCGGCAGTCCGGCAACTTTAGGTGAAGTCGCATATGTGCACCCCGTTCGTCATCACGGCAGTTGCTGTAATGATCCTATGCATGCGTGGTCCTCTAAGGGCTGAACCGCGCATGTGCAGGACGTTTACGGCGACCGATGTGATGACGCACATGCAACTTCAGCCAAAGTCACCAAATTACCAGAGCCGCGAGCAGGACCACAGGAGGCACCAAGAGGATGCTGGGGGACCTCACAGGCTATGGGGTCTGGAGGAAGCCCTAGGTAAGTCCAGATTTCTTTTTTATCACACTGCTCAGTTCAAGTATTTATCACACAAATAATAGGGGCAGGTAACATGTTTCACAGGCGTTTCCCGCTTCCTCAGGTCAATAATGGCAATTAATTTGCCTATGAACAAGCATAATTCAACAATATGACCATGGTAACAAATGCCGTTATTAAATATACGCCTCTGTAGGGCTGCTTTAACTATCACTAGATCTTCCAAAATGTACTGTACAAAACACAGACAATGGGTTGTATGGAAAACCTCCATTTATGAAGGCTACTTTCACAAAATTATTAGTGTGACCATTGTAGGTTAGCATGTTTATGCTGTCTAGGAGATGGTAGGATGATGGTAGGCTATTCTGTTTATTTAGGAGTGGTCAAGTATAGTAGGTAACAAATGCCTCAGTATATCTAAATAGCACTCTGCTTAATGGTAGAATCAGTTACTACTAGTAGTATATTCAAGAAAGGAGTGCCACTTACTTTTTAGCATTGTCAATTTTTTTTAAATATATATAGACAAATTCTTGTTGTACTGGGTTTTCTGGATCACTGCAAATATGAACATCCCATTCTGATTGTATTAGTGATGTAATAGTAAGGCCTCATTCACATCAGGGCCATTTCTGTGCACTTTTCACAGCACAATGCCCTGTGCGATCAGCAAGGTATTGATGTTACAATGTAATGAAATGTGCCTGGTTCACATGTATGCACTGTGCTGAGCAGCGTTACAAAAACGTAGTGTTGCATGTATTTCTGTGCGTTGAGCTGTAAAGCGCACATCAATGCAAGTGAATGGGTCCGCTTTTTTAGCGCATACAAACGCGTAGAAGCGCATGTGTTTTTTACCCCTAATTGGGAAAAAAATACATTTACATATGAAGACCAAGCTTTATTGACAACTACTACTGCTACAATAAGAAAAAAACGGACCAAAAAAAGAGCAGCGCAACGCAACTTGCGCTTTTACATGTTTCTCAGCGTACCTAGGGCTTGAGTCACTAAGCTGTGATATCATATGATGCTCATATCATGGCCGTTTTCACACGCATTTTCGCGTTTGCGCGCGCTCACGAATTTTTGCACGCAATCACTTTTCACGTGCAAACATGAATTTCTGTGCGAAAACGTGAAATAATTTTGGCATAAAAATTAGCAATCACGCGCAAACACGAAAATGCACGCGAAAACAGCAGTGATATGAGTTATCACGGCTTAGTGAGTCAAGCCCCTTATGTGAACGAGGCCTAATAGTTTACATTAACTAATTATGCATTAATTCTAATTACACTAAATTCAGCCTTCACAAGTGCTGAAGTCATATATAATGTACCATTATTCGAATGAAGCTCTATTGCTAAAGTTATTAATGGTTTTATTGCTGAACTCTATACTGTACATCGAGGTAATATAAAACATTTATTTACATTAATATATTTCAGATAATACACTTCAAGATTATCCATACACATCATTCAATTTACATTGCTATTTCAGATACTAAAGAGGAATGCAAGCTTGGAATGGTAACTCAAATAGCCATGCTTCATTGCTGATCTGCAACAGGAAAGCTATAAAGTAAAATAAAAATGGTGGCGTATCAGAGAATGGCCCATATGAACAAAAGCACGGTAATGCGCAAGGATCACATACAATTTTACTATTGATTACGGATCAATTTTGGGTGCAACCAATTAACTTACCAGTATGTTTAGGAATATTGGAGAAAACGAGAGTGTCTATAGGGACTTATGCAAACAAAGGGCGAAAAACCCTATTCATATAGTGTCTTGGCTCAGATATGAACCTGGGACCTTAGTGTGCTACTCATTGTGTCACTGTGCCGCCCACAGTATTGGATATTAGGCAAAAAAATAACATCAGGCATTGGTAATGATAAGAACTTCACATCACATTCAGGGCTGTGGAGTCGGAGTCGAGGAGTTGTAGCAATTTTGGGTACCTGGAGTAGGAGTCGGTGGTTTCAATAAACTGAGGAGTCGGATGATTTTTGAACCAAATCTATAGCCCTTGTAAAAATTAGACTAAGGAGTCGAGGAGTCGGAGCCATTTTGAGTGCCTGGAGGAGTCAGAGTCGGTGGTTTCATAAACTGAGGAGACGGAGTTGGAGTCGGATGATTTTTGTACCGACTCCACAGCCCTGATCACATTATTTTTCAAAGATGAGCAGGATGCATGCTCTCCATCACCTTGATTTGGGGACACCAACTTTGATGTCTGAAGCACTGAGCTTGTTTGTTTTTAAGTGGAAAACTTAATTTCAGCACCATAGACAGCATCTGCCTCTTATCATTTAGTTATTTTTTGGAACTTTTACTAAAAAAAGCAGGGGGATATGACTTAAAGGAAACACCCAAACAGCACAAAAAATGAGATCTACTTACCTGGGGCTTCCTCCAGCTTTGGCAGCCGCCATGTCCCTTGCCGCAGGTCCGGAGTCCCGGAATCCCCTCCGTTTTAAAAGCTGACCTCGCCAGGTCAGCCTCTACTGCGACTGCGACCCTTGCTTGATGGAATTTAGTAAGTTGCAATCAAAAATTTCACGAAAATGAATTGAACCACTTTGTGCACAGAAATCCTGCAGAAATTGAACGCTAGGGAGGTTAATACTGCTTTGAAGGTTTTTGAGTCTTTCCCCTATGTCAGATCATATCAGTTATGTGTTTGTTCAGTCTGCAGGCCAATACAGAGCCACCCCATCCCCCATGTTTTGCAAATACAAATTCATATGTATCTTATATATAACCTTTGTCTGGAACTGCCACGTTACAGACAGCACATCACATGCCACACCAGACAGAAGAACAACCTGGACCACTGTTACACTGTACTCAAAGATGCCTACAAATCGGCTCGCTGGGCTGCTCTGGGCAACTCCGACCACTGCCTAATCCACCTGATCGCCACATATAGGAGGCAGCTGGAGACCACCAAGCCTGCCCGCAGGATTGCTAAAAGATGGACAGAGGAGGCCAAGTCTGAGCTTCAGGACTGCTTTGAGAGCACAGACTGGTCAGTCCTGGAGGCACCCTGCCTGGAAAATTGGGCAGAGATTGTCACCTCCTACATTAGCTTCTGTGAAGAGACCTGCAACCCCACAAAGACCTTCAAAGTCTTCCCCAATAATAAGTCATGGTTCAATGGCAAACTGCGCAGGCTTCGTTTAATCAAGGAGGAAGCACACAGATCTGGTTCCTCGGAGGAGTTCAGAGCAGCCAGAAACACCCTCAATCGAGAAATAAAGGAAGCTAAACGGGCGTACTCGAACAAGCTGAGCCTCAACCTCCGCTCCAACAACCCACGAGAAGTCTGGAAAGGCCTCAAGGCAGCCACCAATTTCAAACCTCCACCCCAGCACGCGCCTCCTAGTGTGGAACTCGCGGAGGAACTCAACAAGTTCTACTGCCGCTTTGAGGCAGCTCCGGTACCCCCCGGGGCCCTGGCCCTCACACCGCTGGCCTTCCCCCAGCCTGCCTGCACCAATGCTGCACCTATCATGCTCCAGGAGACGGACGTTCTGAAACAGCTCTGGAAGCTAAACCCCAGAAAGGCCTCAGGCCCGGATGGAGTGTCATCAATATGCCTAAGAACCTGCGCGACCCAACTTGTTCCTGTTCTCACCTCCCTTTTTAACTTATCACTAGCGGAGGGCAGAGTTCCTTCCTGCCTCAAGAGATCGACTATCATTCCAATACCCAAAAATCCAGGGAAGACTGACCTAAACAACTACAGGCCCATTGCCCTAACCTCAACCATAATGAAACTCTTGGAAAGGATGGTCCTCATCCACCTGAAGAAGGCTACTGACCCCCTTCTAGACCCCCTCCAATTCGCATACAGGGCTAACAGATCCATCGAGGACACCATCAACTGTAGCCTGGCGTCTATCATGGAACACCTGGATAAACCAAACACCTACTCCAGGTTGCTCTTCCTCAACTTCAGTTCCGCATTTAATACTATATGCCCGGACATTCTGCACACAAATCTGGCACAACTCGGTCTCAATCCCACTCTTTGTGCATGGATCAGGGACTTCCTTACCAACAGGTCGCAACTTGTCAAGCTTGGCACCTGCTCCTCCCAGGAAAGAATAACAAACTCTGGTGCCCCACAAGGGTGCGTTCTGTCCCCTTTCCTGTTTTCCCTATACACGAACGGCTGCTCCTCATCCACCACCTCCATTAAGGTCATCAAGTTCGCAGATGACACCACCATCCTTGGTCTCATCAGCAGCGACGGTGAACAGGCTTATCATAATGAGATTGAACGCATTTGCAGCTGGTGCTCAGACAACAAACTTGTTCTTAATACAACCAAAACAGTTGAAATGGTTGCGGATTTCACGAAGCGCCCTTTTTCTCCTGCTCCCGTCCTCATAGAAGGCGGTGAGGTCCCCAGAGTGTCAAGTGTACGGTTCTTGGGCACTACTATCACAAAGGACCTGCGGTGGGGGGAGAACACCAGTTTAATCCAGAGGAAGGCTCAGCAGAGATTGTTCTTTCTGAGACAGCTGAGGAAGTTCAGCATGCCACGGGAATTGTTGACCTGTTTTTACACTGCCACTATTGAGTCCATCCTCTGCTCCTCCATTGTCGTCTGGTACGCAGGCGCTACCGCAGGTGACCGGATGAAACTTCAAAGAGTCATCAACACTGCGGAGAGGATCATTGGGTCACCTCTGCCACCCCTGGACCTCCTACACACCAACCGTTTGCGGGGAAGGGCATATAAGATACTGAACGACCCCTCACATCCCATCTGGCGCTACTTCAACCGCTTCCCCTCTGGCAGCCGCCTCAGGACTTGTCTCACCAAAACCACAAGGCACAGGAATTCTTTCTTCCCTCAGGCGGTCCTTCTCTTGAACTCACTCACCCTCCCATATGCGAACCCCTAAGGACATGGTCCAGCCCCTATGCCCCGTTTTAGTGCAATGTTATCCCCACTATGATTGTATGTTTTGATGCTTGCTTGTACTGTCTGTTCTCTACTCTCTTTGTCTCTGCCATGTAACCACAAGCAATTCCGGGTGTGACATGGTCGCACTTGGCGAATAAAGTTTTCTGATTCTGATTCTGATATTTATAATTAAGTGCAATAAATGGTGATGACGCCCAATGAGTCCCCTTTTCCTTTTATTTTTAAAGGACCACTATCGTGAAAAAAGTAAGCAGTTAAAATGTGAAAGAACCTATAGGTTTTGGACCAGTCCATCTCCTCATGGGGGATTTTCAGGGTTTTCTTTTTTTTTTTTCGAAAGCATCTCCTGAACAGCAGTTGCTCAGTCTAACGGCCCAAACAATAAGATACCAGCAGAGGCGCTTCTAAAGACAGACAGTCCAGCAAACTGCCTAGGGAGCTGAGCAGTCTGGGAAGCGCATTCCAGGAAAAAAAAAGTTTATTTTATTGAAAGTTAAAGCCTCATACACACCGGGTACAGCCGTCGCCGCAACCACGTGGCACGCGCGTGTTGCGGCGACAGGCCGCCCGTGTGTATGACGCGCGCGCCCTGAACCGTCGCCCGTCGGAGCTGTCGCCAGGCGATTGACATGTTCAATCGCCAGCTACAGCTGTCGCCGCAACTTCGCCGAAACTGTCGCTAGTCCCGCATGTGTATGTGGGCTAGCGACAGCAACCCACACACAGCACACAGAGCTTCCGGCGGGGGGGGGGGGGAACCTCGGCGACAGCTTCCGGCGCATCGCTAATCCCTTTGCTGCTGTGTGGATGCAGAGGGACTTGGCGACGAGCTGTCGCCGAGCTGTCGCGCACACGCTCCCCGTGTGCTAGCGACAGCTACAAATGTAGCTTGTGTGTATTTAGCTTAAGAGTTCGGAGAAAAACTTTCTATTCTGTGTACAAGGGTTCTGATGACTGCAATTGCTGACTGAGCCACTAATAAGGAGTTTTGTAGACAGAGATTTGCACCAAGTCCTTATTCATTGTTATCTGGCGATCTCCTGCTATGTGCACTTCGACTGTCCCGCCCCTCCCTGTGCCAAAGAGGAAAAGTAAACACAGCAGAAGAGCATGTCTCTTGTTGGAGGTAGCAAGGCATGCAAGTCATGCCAGGAGTGCAGAGCTCCAGCTAGAGAACATCAATCCCCAGACAGTTACAGGTTACTTGGCACTGACCGTCTCCCCTGCCATGCTGTTTGTCCTTTGCAGCACTTGGGACATTTGTATTTCCTCACCAGACCCCAATCACCTGAATGTGATGGCTTCCAGACTGATAAGGTGCTGTGTGAATAGCAGGAAAACTAGCTAAATTAAAAGCTTTAGTCACTGATTGAGCACACAAAAGGTTAAATTCTGGCTGCAGCTCAGGGAGGGGGAAGCACAGCAGGAGACCAGGTCATCAGAATGTGAATAGAGTGACTTGCTGTATAAGGTGCTGCTCAGGCTGCCTATTCCTTGACCAAATCATAGAATGCAGTGCACACTGGGGAACTACAGGTACCAGCATGTCCTACTGTGATTATGTATGTGTCATGTATGGAATTATAGTTCATCTTCACAAAGAAATGCTGGTAATTGTAGATCTCCCAGTGGTTAATAAGGTTCTTACAAAGGTACAATAATGGAGAATTGTTCATATACAAGTGATAATTAAGTATTTCTATAGCACTGACATCTCCTGCAGAACTTTACAGAGTACATAGCCATGTCACTGACTGTCCTCAGAGGAGCTCACACTCTAATCCTACCGTAATCATAGTCTAATGTCCTGCCATATTATTATTATGTATTTGTATAGCACTGCCATCTCCTGCAGCACTTTACAGAGTACATAGCCATGTCACTGACTGTCCTCAGAAGAGCTCACAATCTAATCCTACCGTAATCATAGTCTAATGTCCTGCCATATTATTATTATGTATTTATATAGCCCTGACATCTTCTGCAGCACTTTACAGAGTACATAGCCATGTCACTGACTGTCCTCAGAGGAGCTCACACTCTAATCCTACCGTAATCATAGTCTAATGTCCTGCCATATTATTATTATGTATTTATATAGCCCTGACATCTTCTGCAGCACTTTACAGAGTACATAGCCATGTCACTGACTGTCCTCAGAGGAGCTCACACTCTAATCCTACCGTAATCATAGTCTAATGTCCTGCCATATTATTATTATGTATTTGTATAGCACTGCCATCTCCTGCAGCACTTTACAGAGTACATAGCCATGTCACTGACTGTCCTCAGAAGAGCTCACAATCTAATCCTACCGTAATCATAGTCTAATGTCCTGCCATATTATTATTATGTATTTATATAGCCCTGACATCTTCTGCAGCACTTTACAGAGTACATAGCCATGTCACTGACTGTCCTCAGAGGAGCTCACACTCTAATCCTACCGTAATCATAGTCTAATGTCCTGCCATATTATTATTATGTATTTGTATAGCACTGCCATCTCCTGCAGCACTTTACAGAGTACATAGCCATGTCACTGACTGTCCTCAGAAGAGCTCACAATCTAATCCTACCGTAATCATAGTCTAATGTCCTGCCATATTATTATTATGTATTTATATAGCCCTGACATCTTCTGCAGCACTTTACAGAGTACATAGCCATGTCACTGACTGTCCTCAGAGGAGCTCACACTCTAATCCTACCGTAATCATAGTCTAATGTCCAGCCATATTATTATTATGTATTTGTATAGCACTGCCATCTCCTGCAGCACTTTACAGAGTACATAGCCATGTCACTGACTGTCCTCAGAAGAGCTCACAATCTAATCCTACCGTAATCATAGTCTAATGTCCTGCCATATTATTATTATGTATTTATATAGCCCTGACATCTTCTGCAGCACTTTACAGAGTACATAGCCATGTCACTGACTGTCCTCAGAAGAGCTCACAATATAATCCTACCGTAATCATAGTCTAATGTCCTGCCATATTATTATTATGTATTTATATAGCACTGGCATCTTCTGCAGCACATTACAGAGACATAGTTGTGTCACTGACTGTCCTCAGAGGAGCTCACAATCTAATCCTACCATAGTCATAGTCTAACGTCTTACTATATTATTATATATTTATATAGTACAGACATCTTCTGCAGCACTTTGTAAAGTACATAGTTATGTCACTGACTGTTCTCAGAGGGGCTCACAATCTAATCCTATCATGGTTTAATGTCCTACCATATTATTATTCTGTATTTATATAGAAGTGACATCCTCTGCTGCACTTTACAGAGTACATAGTCATGCCACTGACTGTCCCCAGAGGAGCTGACAATCTAATCTCTACCACAGTCACAGTCTTATGTCCTCCCATATTATTATTATTATTATTATTATGTATTTATATAGCACTGACATCTTCTGCAGCACATTACTGAGTACATAGTCATGTCACTGACTGTCCTCAGGGGATCTCACAATCTAATCCTACCATAGTCATAGTCTAATGCCCTACAATATTATTATTATGTATTTATATGGCAGTGACATCTTCTGCAGCACTTTACAGAGTACATAGTAATGTCACTGACTGTCCTCAGAGGAGCTAACAGTCTAATCCTATCATGGTCTAATGTCCTACCATATCATTATTATGTATTCATATAGCCCTGACATCTCCTGCAGAACTTTACAGAGTACATAGTCATGTCACTGACTGTCCTCAGAGGAGCTCACAATCTAATCCCTACCATAGTTAAGGGAATACTATCGATTCACATATTTTTTTCAATTGACACAGGAATTGTTTGGGAAGTGCTGCTAAGTACTGGTGTATACATTTTAGTAGCAACTTCTTTGTTTACTGTTAGCAAAATACATTCAAAGTTTACTGACGCCAAAACTGACGGCTGACTGAGCCATGAGGAGAGGGGAAATTCCCCTCACACTTGAGCAGTTAACTCTATGGCCTGGTGCACACCAAAAAACTCTAGCAGATCCGCAAAATGCTAGCAGATTTTGAAACGCTTTTTCTTATTTTTATGTAGCGTTTCACCTAGCATTTTGCGGTTTTGGGAAGCGTTTTTGGTGTAGTAGATTTCATGTATTGTTACAGTAAAGCTGTTACTGAACAGCTACTGTAACAAAAAACGCCTGGAAAACCGCTCTGAAGTGCCGTTTTTCAGAGCGGTTTGCGTTTTTCCTATACTTAACATTGAGGCAGAAACGCATCCGCAATCCAAAATCTGCAGCAGCCCGGGAGTATGCGTTTCTGCAAAACGCCTCCCGCTCTGGTGTGCACCAGCCCATTGAAATACATTACCCTAGCGGTTCCGCACCCGCAAGCGGATCGCAAACCGCAGTCGAAACGCTCTGGTGTGCACTAGACCTATGTGTAGCTCTGTGTGTGACAGAGAAGAGAGCTCCCAACAGCTGCAGCTCCTATGTCCTGTCCTGTTTCTGACTGACCTGTCTGAAGAGAGAAGAGGAAATGTAACTAATTGTCACAGCTTTTGTTTTTGCTTTCAGAGTTTAATATGTTTGATATTTGCTTTCTGTAGTCTGATATGCAACTCTGGCTGTGCATTGAAGCAGACACCCCTTCTGCAATTGATTTGTCCCAATATAGCTAAATCCTACCTTCAATAAATTACAGCTTTTGCCTCTGATATTTAACATGACAAGTAGGAAAATGTTTACACAGCTACTTAGATATTATTTGCACACTGTCATTTTAGAACACTTGAGTATTGATAGTTTTCGTTTAAAGTCTAATATGTTCAATATAGGATTGTTTTGGGGGAAACCAGTTGACTTGTTAGTGTGTTTTAGGGATGTTGGGGAATATGAAGTGCCTAAATGAATTCCCGGGGAAGATAGTAACTCCATGCAGATTTTGCCCTAACCAATGTTCAAACCTAGGACTCAGCACTATAATACAATAGTGCTATCCAGCACGCCTCTATTCTGCTCATATCTATCTGCTCATGCATGTCATCAATTCTGACCTTCTACCACCCTTCCTCCCTCCATTCTACTTCTCTCACACTACCAACACACTGTGCTTATTTCAAGAATGGGTTATGAATGACTAAACTATTATACCATCTGACTATGTCAACCCTTCAATGTCATGATATACCCACTCCAGTCCTATCCTAACAGGCGGTAACATATCTGCATATCCCATAATGTTTGTGAAAAAGTGTTCTGGAATCAGGGGCACTTGCAAACACTACGTGGAAGCACTCAGACCTTAGTCAGATCCTACAGTGTGTTTGAACCAGGAGGCCCTGGGAATTCACACTGAGCCAGATTACTTCTGTTTTTATTATTATTATTATTATTATTATTATTCAGACTAGTTCCAGGGTGTCGAGACCACGGACCTCACACCCAAGATTAGGGAACTTGTGTTATCATTGTGTTATTATTCAGACTAGTTCCAGGGTGTCGAGACCACGAACCTCACACCCAAGCTCAGGGACTCGTGTTATCATTCTGTTATACTTCAGACTAGTTCCAGGGTGTAGAGACCACGGACCTCACACCCAAGACTAGGGATACTGTGTACCATCTTAGTATACTCCAGACTAGTTCCAGGGTGTAGAGACCACGGACCTCACACCCAAGACTAGGCATTGTTTGATATCTGTTATGACCTACTGCTTTCCTGACTATCCCTCTGCTCTCTAATTTGGTAGCTACGCATATCTGATTATCTGTTGCCAACCCTGCCTTCCTTGGATACCAAATCAGCCTACTGTCTCTGTACCTTATCTGTCTGTGTGTTGCCGACCTGGCTTGCCGGACCTCGAGAGCTATCTTTCTCCTTTAAGAGATAATCTCCAGACCTGCTAGTGACATCCGCCTTCTAGTGTCACTCACTCACAGGTCCCTCCTACCTTCAGACTGGGACTCCACCCCTTTGGAGGTCTCAGGCTGCTGGAAGACTCTTGTACTTCTCAAAAGGCAGTATCGCCCATACTGCCAAAAAACCACCTGCTCCTCGGGTGGGTTTACTCAAAGTCATTACTGTTGCACCAAACACTCACACTATCTAGGTGTCCAGAGGTTAGTTATACTTGGATTATCGGTGATTCTGCAGATCATCAATAATCAGGTATATATCTGCATTCTTGGTGATACTGCAGATCACCAATTATCAGATTCTCTCTGTGTGCTGACACCGATCCAAATGGACGCACTTAACAGCCATCTGAATGCACTCACCACCTCGGTGGAACATTTCATCCAAGTGCTGGACAGTCATCAGACCCAGATCAACGCTTTGTCTGGGTCTGCACAAGTCCTACAGACGGCTGTGAATATAGTGCGATCTCCTCCAGGTACAGACTTACGTATGCCTGTGCCCGAAAAGTTTTCTGGTCACAGATCTGACTTTCAGAACTTTAGAAATCGAGTGTTATCGTACTTTGAGTTGAGACCTAATTCTTCGGGAACCGTGGCACAGAGAATTACGTTCATTAAGACTCTGTTGTCAGGGGATTCCCAGACCTGGGCACATGGTCTTCAACCAGGGAATGAGGCCCTAGCCTCGGTTGAGGAATTTTTTAAAGCTATGGCTATAATTTATGATGATCCGGACATTGCCTCTTCCGCTGAGCGGAAGCTCAAGACTTTGCGGCAGGGCAGAGATCCGGTTGAAGCTTACTCAGCTGAGTTCAGAAAATGGGCAGTTTCGGCTAGATGGGGCTCATTCACACTTCTAGACTGTTTTTTGTTAGGGTTAGTCTCTGATCTAATGTTGGGTCATCCTGAGCCGAAGTCTATTGATGAGGCCATTTCATTAGCAGTCAGGGATGATCGTCGTCTACGTTACCAAAAACAGACTCGGAGTAGGAACAATGTGAGATATGTTTCCTATGCCTCACCTCCACCCGTTTCACCTCCATCAGAACCAATGCAGATTGGTCGGTCAAAATTGTCCCGGGTGGAGCAGAGTCGCAGAAAAACAGAGCAGCTCTGTCTATACTGTGCAGAGGAGGGTCACAGAGTACAGAATTGTCCCAAGAAGTCGGGAAACGCTGCTGCCTAGGTGTAGTCGGAGATAATACCCTAGGCGCGTAGTCTTTACCTCTAGACGATAAACGTTTGCTCCTCCCTTGTACTATATCTTGGAAGGATCAAACAGAGACCACTGAGGCCTTCATTGACTCTGGCTCAGCAGCCAATTTTATGGATTACGAATTTGCTAAGAAATTTGGGATTCCTATTTCCCCTTTGAATCAATGGATTCTGGTCACTGCAGTGAACGACTCTCCTCTGCAGAGTAAATACCCTCTGTCTCAGACCCCAGAGTTAAGGTTTACGGTGGGGGTGTTACATAAAGAGAATCTACAGTTTCTGGTCTTGCGGATGACAACTTCCACGATCATTCTTGGTATGCCATGGTTACAACTTCACTCTCCTCAGATCAATTGGGCTTCAGGTCAGCTAACGAGCTGGCCTACCCATTGTTATCATCATTGTTTAGCGAAGGTAACCTTGGGTAACACCAAGATTCAGGTGGAAGGTTTGCCAGACCAGTATTCAGAATTTGCGGACGTGTTTAGACCCAAGTCAGCAGATAAACTTCCTCCTCACCGTCCTTTTGATTGTCCCATTGATCTCAGGTCTGGTTGTATGCCCCCTAGAGGCCATCTCTATAATTTATCTGGGCCAGAGAAATTAGCTATGCAAGAATACATCCGAGAATACTTAGCTAAAGGCTTTATTCGTCCCTCTCGGTCACCAGCAGGGGCAGGATTCTTTTTTGTGAAAAAAAAAGATAGAGGCCTCCGTCCATGCATTGATTATCAGGGCTTAAATAAGATTACAGTAAAAAATCGTTATCCTTTGCCTTTAATTGATGATTTGTTTACCCAGGTCACCAATGCTAAGATTTTCTCGAAGCTGGATGTGAGAGGTGCATACAACCTTGTGCGTATCAGGGATGGTGATGAATGGAAGACGGCCTTTAACACACCCGACGGGCATTACGAGTACCTAGTGATGCCCTTCGGGTTGTGTATCGCGCTGGCCGTCTTCCAAGAGCTGATTAACGAGGTCTTCAGAGAGGTGTTGGGCAAATTTGTCTTAGTGTACTTAGACGATATACTCATTTTCTCATCCAACCTCTCAGAACACAGGAAACATGTTGGGTTTGTGTTACGGAAGTTGAGACAGAATATGCTGTATGCTAAATTGGAAAAGTGCATTTTCGAAGTAATCTCTGTCGCCTTTCTGGGGTACATAATCTCGACCTCTGGCCTCTCTATGGACCTTGGAAAGGTTTCAGCTGTCTTGGAATGGCCCCAACCTGTAGGACTGAAAGCCCTTCAGAGATTCCTGGGGTTCGCCAACTACTACAGGAGGTTCATAAAAGGGTACTCTACGGTGATCTCGCCTCTCACCAGTCTCACCAAGAAAGGGGCAGATACTCACCACTGGTCCCCAGAGGCCCATGCTGCTTTCTCCACCCTGAAGAAATTGTTCTGTTCTGCACCCATACTGAGACATGTAGACGTCACCTTTCCCTTTATCGTGGAGGTAGATGCCTCAGAGGTAGGGGCTGTGCTGTCTCAGCGTTCTTGTTTACAGGGAAAACTGCATCCTTGTGCCTATTTTTCCCGTAGGTTTTCACCCGCAGAGAAAAACTACGATATAGGCAATAGGGAACTTCTAGCCATCAAATTGGCCTTTGAGGAGTGGCGACATTGGGTAGATTGGGCAGAACACACCATTACAGTTTACACTGACCACAAGAATTTGGAGTACATTGAGGGCGCTAAGAGACTTAGCCCCCGACAGGCCCGGTGGTCGTTATTTTTCTCAAGATTCAGATTTGTAATCACGTATACCCCTGGTAGTAAGAACATCAAGGCTGATGCCTTATCCAGGTGTTTTGAGCCCGAGACAGCACAGCCTTCAGACCCTGAGACCATTATCCCTCAGAAGGTGGTCCTGGCAGCCACTGAGACCTGGAAAGACTGGACTGTCACTCTGAGTCCGTTTCAACAAGATGTTCCTGAGGGGAAGCCTGAGGCGGTCATGTTTGTACCATTGCCTTTTCGCCTACAACTGTTACAGCTGTTTAATTCCCACAAGAATGCTGGGCATCCTGGGGCCTCAAGAACTCAGGATCTAATTGCTAGATGTGCTTGGTGGCCATCATTAGCAACAGACTGTAAGGAGTATGTAAGAGAGTGTGCAGTGTGTGCTAGGAGCAAACCCTCCCATCAGGCACCTGTTGGAACATTGCAGCCTTTACCAGTTCCGAGTGAACCTTGGACGCATTTGTCCATGGATTTTGTAGGCGAACTCCCCAGGTCTGAGGGCATGACGGTCATTTGGGTGGTAGTCGATCGATTCAGTAAGATGGCTCATTTTGTCCCCCTGAAAGGACTCCCCTCGGCCCAGGAATTGGCTGATCTCTTCATCTAGCACATTTTCCGGCTGCATGGCATTCCGGAAAATATAGTGTCAGATCGGGGAGTCCAATTTGTATCTAAGTTTTGGAGGGCATTCTGCCATCAGTTAGACATGGAGCTTTCTTTTTCATCAGGCTACCACCCACAGACCAATGGCCAGACCGAAAGAGTCAATCAGTCCCTGGGATGTTATGTTGCAGATGCACAAACCGACTGGGTAAAATTCTTGCCGTTTGCAGAATTTGCACACAACAATCTGAAAAGTCCCTCTTCAGAATTTTCCCCATTTCAGGTGGTGATGGGAAGGTCATTTAAGTTGACCCCATTGCCAGTGGCTTCTACTCCGTTTCCAGCCCTGGAGAATTGGCAGAGGTCTTTAAAGCAGATTTGGGGAAAGGTTAAAGGGAATCTGGGGAGGGCTTTTCAGAACCAGAAGAAACAGGCTGACAGGAGACATTCCACAGAATGGGAATTTTTTTCCTGGAGATTTGGTCTGGGTGTCCACACGACATTTGGCCTTAAAGCAACTGTCACCCAAGTTAGGCCCCAGATTTGTGGGTCCTTTTCCAGTGACCAGAAAAATCAATAATGCCACTTATGCCATTGATCTCCCTACCAGCATGCGAGGTGTGAGATCATTTCATGTGTCCTTACTCAAGCTGGCGGTGCACGTGGATTCCGCTCCCCCCCCCCCCCCCCCCCCGTGTTGATTGATGACCAACCTGAGTATGAAATTGAGAAGATTCTGGACTCACGGCTTGTGCAGAACTCCATGCAGTATTTGGTTCACTGGAAAGGGTATGGCATAGAGGAGAGAACTTGGGTGCCAGACTGTCATTTGCACGCAGAGGAATTGAAGAAAGAGTTCCAAAACTTGCACCCTGGAAAGCCTGGTGGTGTCCGGAGTCCACTCCTCAGGGGGGGGGGGGTACTGTAAGGGAACGCGGAAAAGCCGGCGCGTGTACTGACGGCAAGGTGGCTGATTCCGCATCCAGCGCGGCGGTTTGCACGCAGCAGCGTGCGTCTGGTGTGGCTGGGTCTGTTAGTTCACACAGATTCAGGAATACGCGCGCGCGCGCTGAGAGGCAGAACCTTTATGACAGCCAAGGAGGGATCAGCTTACCAGGTTGGTCAGCTGACCTCAGAGCAAGTGACTATTGGTCAATCACTGATGGGTGGCGCAGGAGAGCGCTGCTCTATATATAGTTACTGCTGCTCAGTCTCAAGTTGTCTGCCGTTGCGAACACTACGTGGAAGCACTCAGACCTTAGTCAGATCCTACAGTGTGTTTGAACCAGGAGGCCCTGGGAATTCACACTGAGCCAGATTACTTCTGTTTTTCATTGTGTCATTATCCAGACTAGTTCCAGGGTGTCGAGACCACGGACCTCACACCCAAGATTAGGGAACTTGTGTTATCATTGTGTTATTATTCAGACTAGTTCCAGGGTGTCGAGACCACGGACCTCACACCCAAGCTCAGGAACTCGTGTTATCATTCTGTTATGCTTCAGACTAGTTCCAGGGTGTAGAGACCACGGACATCACACCCAAGACTAGGGATACTGTGTACCATCTTAGTATACTCCAGACTAGTTCCAGGGTGTAGAGAACACGGACCTCACACCCAAGACTAGGCATTGTTTGATATCTGTTATGACCTACTGCTTTCCTGACTATCCCTCTGCTCTCTGATTTGGTACCTACGCATATCTGATTATCTGTTGCCAACCCTGCCATGCCTTTGATACCGATTTAGCCTACTGTCTCTGTACCTTATCTGTCTGTGTGTTGCCGACCTGGCTTGCCCGACCTCGAGAGCTATCTTTCTCCTTTAAGAGATAGTCTCCAGACCTGTTAGTGACTTCCGCCTTCTAGTGTCACTCACTCACAGGTCCCTCCTACCTTCAGACTGGAACTCCACCCCTTTGGAGGTCTCAGGCTGCTGGAAGGCTCTTGTACTTCTCAAAAGGCAGTATCGCCCATACTGCCAAAAAACCACCTGCTCCTCGGGTGGGTTTACTCAAAGTCATTACTGTTGCACCAAACACTCACACTATCTAGGTGTCCAGAGGTTAGTTATACTTGGATTATCGGTGATTCTGCAGATCATCAATAATCAGGTATATATCTGCATTCTTGGTGATACTGCAGATCACCAATAATCAGATTCTCTCTGTGTGCTGACACCGATCGTTACACGCAGCACCAGTTCACCTGTCGGCCGCAGCCCGCGGAGTCTGTGGCAGGCAGAGCAGTGTGGCAGCTGCATTACGATTATTTTCCAGTGAAACGCAGCCGCATCACGATTATTTTCATAGGGAGGCACCACAAGGGGGAGGATGGGGAAGCGTGTCAGGGCACCATGGGGGGGGGGGCACCACAGGTTTTCTCGCCTTGAGTGCCAAGATGGCCAGAAGCGCCCCTGGATACCAGCCAGCCACCCTACTCGCTTGCACACTGTTTGGTAGTTGGACTGAGCAATTGCTGTTCGGGGAATGCTTTTAAAAACAAAGAATCAACCCTGAGGAGATGGACTAGTTCAAAGCCTGTTGGTTCTGTCAGATTTTAATGCGTACGTACAAAAAGGGCGCCCGGACAAAAAGGGCGCGGGGTGTAAACTCTAATGAATTATTAATCATTAATAGCGTTTATAAACATAGTGTGCTATATTTCGTTTACAAATAATGTTTAACAAAATTATAAATCATTAAATAATGTTTATGAAATCGGAAATTGTGAAAACGTTAATCTTCCCTGTTTCAAAAGTTAAACTTATAATTACGTTTATTAAAAAAAAACAATAATATATGTTTAATTGTTATAATTGTATATTATTGAGAATAACCTTCATTTATGATTTGTTCTTATAATAAAATCTGAAAATATTCTTTATAACGATGATATAAATATAACTACGTTCGTAATAAGTGTTGTAAAACAGTAGTAATTATTACAAAAATTTTACTAAAACTATACCTAAGCCTACTCTTACACAGAACCCTCCCTGTACCTATCCCTAACCCCTAGACCCCCCTGGTGGTGCCTAAACCTAAGACCCCCCTGGTGGTGCCTAAACCTAAGACCCCCCTGTTGGTGCCTAAACCTAAGACCCCCCTGGTGGTGCCTAAACCTAAGACCCCCCTGTTGGTGCCTAAACCTAAAACCCCCCTGTTGGTGCCTAAACCTAAGACCCCCCCTGTTGGTGCCTAAACCTAAGACCCCCCTGTTGGTGCCTAAACCTAAGACCCCCCTGTTGGTGCCTAAACCTAAGACCCCCCTGTTGGTGCCTAAACCTAAGACCCCCCTGTTGGTGCCTAAACCTAAGACCCCCCCTGTTGGTGCCTAAACCTAAGACCCCCCTGTTGGTGCCTAAACCTAAGACCCCCCTGGTGGTGCCTAAACCTAAGACCCCCCTGGTGGTGCCTAAACCTAAGACCCCCCTGGTGATGCCTAACCCTAACCACCCCCCTTAGTCATCGCTTTATTATGTGGATAATAATGTTTTACAAATTGTGACTCCAAAAAATATATTGCAATTTACATTACGTACTGATCGCTTTATTTTGTGAATAACGTTTTAAAAACAGTAAGGGATAAAACTTTAAATAATGTTTTAATTAGTGAAATAGGATAAATATGTTTAGTATTTTTATAAACGTTATTCGGCACGGGTGCATTTTATAAACGTAAATCACCACAAGCTCAGTTATAAATCATTAAACATCTCCGGGCGCCGTTTGTAAACTTTATTTAGCTCCGGCGCCCTTTTTTCCTGCTCTGCGCCCATTAAACGTTATTTATTATGGGAGTGAATGGCGGCGCCCTTTTTGTCCACTAGCTGCCTGCGCCCTTTTTTCCCAGCTCCGATTTTAACTGCTTACTTTTTCACTCTAGTGGTCCTTTAATCCTATTTTGGAAACAGTGCCCTCGGTTCCACACAAGAGGAAGAAAGGTTGTCTTTACTGTGCATTTGAACTTCTACTGATTTTTACTAATTGTTTACTGATATCCCTTTTTGCTGGTCAAGAAACTGATTCTTGATTTCTGGACACAGAACATTGTCCTGTTTTGGTTTAAGATGGATATATTTTTCCTTGGAGTTTAACTATTTAAGTATACACGATTTTATATTTCATCGTACCTAGAGTGTGATTTATTTATTTTTAAAGGTAAATCTGTTTAAGGTTGCAGCTTTAAAAGCCAGGTCCTCCTTCACTGAGCACAATAGAAGCATTTTATTAAAATGTAAAAAGGTTTTCTGTGTATAGGCAGCTCGTGACTGCATTGCATTGAATGGAGACGTACATGTCTAGCACAAGAAGGGAAAGGATGTAATTTAGTATAGTTAACATGAGAAAATGCAAAGGTTTCTGGGAAGAGTGAAGAAAAAAATGCGTACGTGGCACAGCAGCTGATAAGGATTTAAAACGTATTGTGATTGTGCTTCCTGCTACAACAAACTTGCTTGCTCTTCCATTTTCTCCTATTCTGCTTGGACTTCCGACTCCAGCAGCAGCAAGCTATTATCTCTTGCGCCGAGTGCAGGTGACTCTTATGCGGGACGCCCACACAGGCTCAGAGTCTCGCCGGAACTGAGATCTGCACAATGAAGATGCTGTGAGCAGAGCTACTGCAAGTCCTGGAAATCTGGAAGGGCCGAACACCTGACTTTTCTTCATTCAGAACAAGACACACAGCCTAAGATTGTCACACAGGCATAAAATGTTGCTCTCACACACACGGTGGTTTAACCACTTCACCCCAAAGGGGTTTTTACCCTAACGGACAAGAGCGATTTTCACCTTTCAGTGCTCATCCCTTTCATTTGCCAATAGCTTAATCACTTAATCACTACTTAATCACAACTAATCACAATGAAATGATCTATATCTTGTTTTTCCACCACCAATTGGGCTTTTTGGGGTTGATATTTGTTTTCAGTAATTACTTTATTTTCTATGCATTTTAAAGGGAAAACAAGGAAAAAATGAGAAAATACACTATTTTTCCAATTTCATCCCCTATAGTTTTAATATAAACACTGCTACTGTACATAAACCCACACATTGTATCTGCCCATTTGTCCTGGTTATCACAAGATTTTAATAATGTCCCTAGTACACTGTATGGTGACAATATAATATTTGGAAATAAAGGTGTATTTTTTCTTTGGTTGCTTTTGTTTTCACTTTTTTCACATGCACGTGCACAGGAATGCACGTGCAACCGCGGGAGCGTGCACGTGCACAGCAGCAGCAGCACTGTCTGACTTATAAAAATGTCCTGGAGCCATTAAGAGGCTCTAGCAGGATGTTTTTTATCAGTCAGCTTGTCATTAAGTGGTTAAAGGGGAACAGAAGTAAGAGGTATACGGAGGCTGCCATATTTATTTCCTTTTAGTCAATACCATTTGCCTGGCAGCCCTGCTGGTCTATTTCTCTGCAGCAGTATTTGAATAACACCAGAAACAAGCATGCAGCTAGTCTTGTCAGATCTGACTTTAACCACTTGAGGACCCAGCCTTTACCCCCCCTTAAGGACCAGCGCTGATTTTTGTGATCTGTGCTGGGTGGGCTCTGCAGCCCCCAGCACAGATCAGGTGGCATGCTGAGCGATCAGATGGCCCCCCCTTTTTCCCCCCTATGGGGATGATGTGCAGGGTGGGGGTCTGATCGCTCCGGTCGGCAGGCATGTTGCGGGGGGGGGGCACCTCAAGCCCCCCTCCGCTGCGAAATTCCCCCCTTCCCTCTCCTACCTGTCCCCCCTGGTGATCGCGACTGCACAGGACGCTATCCGTCCTGTGCAGCCTGTGACAGGATGTCCTCTGTCCCATGGCGGCGATCCCCGGCCGCTGATTGGCCGGGGATCGCCGATCTGCCCTACGGCACTGCTGCGCAGCAGCGTCGTTCAATGTAAACAAAGGAGACATACGTCTCCTGCATTTGCATTTAGTCTGCGAGCCGCGATGAGCGGCTCGCAGGCTATTCACGGAGACCCCCTCCGTGATCTAACAGGAAACGGCCGCTCGCGCGAGCGGCCTTTCCTGATTAATTTGGGAGGCACCTGGCGACGCAGATCTGCGTCGCTGGTCCTCCAGCTACCACTTTGCCGCCGCACGGTATGAGTGTGCGGTCGGCAAGTGGTTAAAGTCTGAAAAACCTCATCTGCTGCATGCTTGTTTAGGGGCTATGGCTAATAGTATTAGAAGCAGAGGATCAGCAGGGCTGCCAGGCAACTGGTTATGCTAAAAAGGAAATAAACATGGCAGCTTCCATATACCTCTCTCTTCAGTTCCCCTTTAAGTAGATAACATTGCAAAGGGCTAAAATAGCCATTTTCTCATAAAATTGCAGAACGGGTTTGAAAATAATTGCAGAAATTAGCTGCAGATGTCTGATTAACTTTAATATCGTGACACATCTGCTATTTCTCTTATCGGAGATTTATTTTTCCTTGAAACGTTAAACAAGCAGTGAAAATTAATGATTTCAGGATTAGGTCACACCAGATTCATTGCTCTGCATTTTCACAGGATGGACAGCGGACTAAAAACAGATGGGTTGAAGCAGGGAATGACTTTCATGTCAATCCATCAGTACCGTATCGGTTGTTGTGTGTTGCATGTCCACCTATCCCATAGAGCCATATCAATCCCTGCCATGCACTGATGAGGACCAACATTCTGAAACAGTCTGCATGTGTGGTTAATGTGGCTCTGTGAATTTTATAAGCTATAGGCTAGCTATACACCAGCAGTTCTGGATGCAAGCTTGGCTTCCGGGGCATAAAGAGATAATTTGCATATTCAGTAGCAGTGCATTGTGGGTAACCGCAATTGTTCACTTAAAGCTGAATTACCACATATACCTTCTATTTAAGAAGGCAAAACACACTAAGCAATTCCGCAACAGACAAATCCGACCTGTGTGATTTTGTTTTTCAGACAGCAGACTACGTTGTCATTAGTGATGGACGTAATCTGGTAATTAAAAATACGCAAAATTTTACATATTTTTTAAAATTACGGCCATATGTGATTACGAGTTGGAAATTCTATGATTTTTTTTGTCATTTGCATTTTTGTGTAATTTCATGCCAATTAGCGGTCAATAACCTAATCCCCAACACATGGTATCCAGCGCAGGAGATTTGGGCGCAGCCGGTGCCACCATAGACCGTAATAGGAATTACGGCTATAGAGGCGCATATTGAGTACCTTCAGCGATGTCAGAAGACGGAGCTGAAGTTACTTTTAAAACACTCGTATAATCCCCATACAGGTTGTTGTCACCAAAATGTGGGAATACGTCTAAAAAAGAATTTTGCAAAAAGACCTTGTAGTTTTTGAGAAAATCTATTTTAAAATGCAAAGAAAAATGTTTTTTAAACTAAATAAAGGACATTTTTTCTTTGCATTTTCAAAATCGATTATTTCAAAAACTACAAGGTATTTTTGAAAAAAAATGACTTATTGTATGGGGCTTGGCTATTAACTGCTAAAGTCAGCACAAAATTATGCCGAAAATTAAGCAAAATTATGGTTCCTAATTACATTTACTTACGAAATTATGAAATTAATTAAGATTTTTCCAAAATTTCACATTACGAATTTGCATCTTAATTGTGAATTACAATGCAAAATTAGGTTTATGCAAAATTTGTATTGTCCAAAGAATGGCACTCCTCCACTCCAGACCCTGTAATGGACCACAATGCTCTTCGATGTGGTGGTGCTCTGGTTGGGTCCATTATCGTGTGAACTGAATCTTAATCATCTGAATGTCATCATAAAAACAATTACCGTTTGTCACATTAAACCTAGTTACAATATGTGGAACCATGATGAGTGACTAGGGATGCTCAAAGGAATACTAATTATTATTGTTGAGTGAACTCAGCACAAAGCTGTGTGCCGGGCGAACATGATGTGGTGAACAGCTAATTATTAGCATCGCACGGACCATTTTTATTTCCTGATCATGACTCCAGGGCCCGTTTGCAATTAACTTTTTCTCCTAAGTGGCAGAGCTTTCAGACAGAGGCTGTACCCGAATAAGCTATTTGCAAATATGTGCAGAGCTCCACAATGTGGACAAAGTGCTTTCTCCACTTTCTTCCACTTCCTCCTGCTGTACAAAATGTACGTAAGTATACTATTTGGCTAGCTGTATTCATGTGCTTCAACCTGCATTCAAATTTTTAGATGAGTAATTAGTACATATTTTTGCATCTGATTTGAATTCAAGGCATGTATTTAGCCCCTGTGGGGTTCTGCGTGCCTCTGTTGGCTTACATTTCACTTTGTAACCTGGAGAGCTGTCACTTGTTTGATGTCTGTTTGAAGAAATTTGTATACCATTTATGATTAGCAGCACTAGGTCAAAAATTATGTTTTAATTGTTAGACTACGGTAGGTCTTCCCCACGATGGACCGTCTATGCCGTGGGAAAGTCTAGTAGGGAATAATTTGTGCACATATTATTTATACTGAAGCTAACGCCCACCTTTGCTGTACCTGTTTTGAATGCATGTTGCATGATTTTGTCCACATTATGGAGCTCTGCACATCTTTGCATATGGCTAATTGGGGTACAGCCTCTGACTGAAAGCACTGCCACTCCCTCCTGCTGTACCTAGTTATAAATAGCTTCTGTTTTAAGAATGCGTGCATGAAATAGCTTTTTCAGTAAGGACTGTTGGGGCTCCTTTTAATTCATTACAAGAAAAAAAACCCTTGTGGTTCTGGCCCTCCATGGCTTATGATATTTATTTAAAGAATACAGGTGGTAGTGGTAGTAGTAGTAGTAGTAGTAGTAGTAGTATTAGTAGTAGTAGTAGTAGTAGTAGTAGTAGTAATAGTAGTAGTAATAAAATGCCAACCAATGCTCCTCCCCCTATAAAACAAAATTAAACCTGACTGATCAATTAAAACAACTTTTTTTTTTTTTGCAGTGAAATCGTTAATATTTGTTTTAAGAAATTAAAATATTTCTTTATGTGCAATTGTACACATAAAAAATAAATTTTCAAGGAGAATCCAAAAGTATATAAAATATTGGCGATGCATAACTTTATCCATAAAATCCATGTCTAGCGTGCTATTTTGTTGCTGGTGCTTGGAGCTGTTGTAGGGATCCTTTTGTATGATTTCCAAGAAGTGACCTTTAGCTCACCCCACTTCAAAGGGGGGGTTGTGTAAGCACATACAGCTGAAAGGATGCTAGAGGGGCATTTATCTGACTTGCTCAATGTAAGGCTTGGTGGTGTATTCTCCACAGTCAGCATGCAACGCATGAGCTGGCGTGGAGGAGGTACACACACTAGCACAAGGAAACAGGCTATCCCTAGTATAGTGGAGGGGAGGACTGACTCCAATAGGAGATTGTGGCGCACAGAGCCGGTGCAGATCTGACAGCCACAAACAATGCTTTCGTTATAACGTCTCAGCGCAAAGTAGCGCTGAGCGCATAAACCAGAACTGAGGAGATCAGGACAGGTAGACAGAATGAACGCTTGCTAGCTAGCAGCTACTTAGCGACAGCAAGCGTCCAAAACCAGACAGACTGGAATGAGGCAGCCAATGCGATGCGGCGATGGCGTGCCTCACAAAGACAGGACAGGATAGTCAGAAAATAGCAGGATTAAGATAGATGAACGTAACACAGATAAATATACAATAAGTATGTTTTCCTAGCGTATTACAATTACAGCTATCAATGAAACTATTTGTAACGTCTGACTAACATATGTATATATCGGCAATGAACCGATATATGACATAAGCAGGAACGCTGACTAGGACTGGAGTAATACAGGGAACAGGACTCAGAAGGATTCGCTATCTCTTCGCAGAGATGAACGCAATCCACAAACAGTAACAGAACAGGATTCAGAAGGATTCGTTATCTCTTCGCAGAGATGAACGCAATCCACAAACAGGACCAGGAACAGGATTCAGAAGGATTCGTTATCTCTTCGCAGAGATGAACGCAATCCACAAACAGAACCAGGAGCAGGGTAACTACCTCAGCACGGGTGGTCACGGTACGCGCAACCTACCAAAAACGTGCTGGAAAGCTGACTAACTGCACACAGGATATAAACAGTTCGTGTACGTATACATCAGTAACACTGATGTATCAACGTAACACAAATACAAGGAAAATAATAAACGTGCTGGTATGCATATATATTGGCAATGAACCAATATATGATGCAAAGACCAGCAAAGTATCTTTATAACAAGAAACACGATCGGGGGCTAAAGCGACAGCAAGACTGGCTTACACTGAAGCTATGAAAACCCAAGGAAACCCTGCAGGAAGCAGATCTTTATACTGAGGTCATCCAATGGGAGCAGACATGCAGATTCCCACACAGGTGAATGATAATCAGTCACAAGCTGACAGCAGGGAAAGACAGACAAAGCTATGCAGCTTGCATGGAAATAGATCAGAACTGCCTGAGCTGCAGCACTACTACTTCCAGTAATAGCTGCTGCAGCAGCGATCATTACAGTACCCCCGCCTTTAAAAGCGGATTCCAGACGCTTTTCAAAACCGAAATTCCCAACAAAACAGTCTGACTGATAATTCATGATGACCGGGACAGCCCGGCAAGACCGAATTCCAGAATCAGTCCCCACAAGACTGGACCCATCAGAACCAGAACCTACAGAACCACGCCCATCAGTACCACAAGCCCCAGTGTGACACCCATCAGAACCATGATTTCCAGAAGAAAGCCCTCCGAAATTCCCTGAGCGATACCCACCGCCTTCCAGGAACCGTTCAGAAACGCCAAAGCCTTTGCAATGCCCACCGGTACTGTCTTTACCAACACAAAACCCACTGTTGAACCAGTCCAAGGCACCAGGACAGGTTTTCTCAGAGACCTCCCAGAACACCTTGAAGCTCCAAAGAGATCCCCATAGGTCAGAACGCCCCTTAGGCTCACATGGAGAACTATCAAGAACCCCTATGGAACCTAGGGCAATTCCCGAGTCAGGGCCACAAGGACAAACATCAATATCAGGGCTTTCAGGGACCAGAACCATCTCTGGGCATGCAGGCAGACTGGCAACATCAGAACGTGTTCCCACTAAGGAAGCATCAGAGCACGCTAACACCTTAGACACACTTGGGCATTCTGGCACACAAAGAACATCTGGGCACACCGGCACAAGAGAAACCTCTGGGCATGTCAAGGAACTGTGAGCCTCAGGGTCAGCCAAGACAGGACCAAAACCAGGACTGGCCAAAAAAAAATCATCATGACTAAACTTCGCAACCACTGGACTTTTACACGAGAATGCTGGATCAGACTTAGATGTCGCTGATTCCAGCAAAGTCAGTAACAAATCAGATTCAGGGGCACCAACAAAACAGGACAAATCTTCTGATGTATGCACTGAACCAGATAGGGACTCCACAACTACCTCTGGACTGGACAGAGACTCATTTAATACACTGGATTGGAGCTCATGAGGCGCTGCAGAACAAGTCAGTATTGCAGCAGCCCCCATTGGACTAGGCAAAACTGAGGAATTCCCTGGACAGGAAGGGGACTCTGGAACCTCTGCCACAGCGGCCAAAGAACTAGAATCTTTCAGGATACAGGGCTGGGTTTCAGGAACACTCATCAGACCGGACTGAAATTCTGAGATTTCTATTATTTTGACCATAGAATCAGAATTATCCATGTTACAGGGCAAGACTTCTGAAACATTCAGAGGACAGGGCTGGAGTTCCTCGGCTGTTACAACACTGGAGAGGGACTCAACAACATTGGTTAAATCAGACTGTGTACAGGGCAAGGTATCTGACACACTTGCTGACGAGGACAATATTTCAATAACTTCTGCTTTGCTGGGCAGAAATTCATCAAGTTTTATTAGAGCAGACTGTAATTCCAAAACAGCTGCTAGACAAGTGAATATTACTGCAACACCAACTGAGGTAAGCAGTGCTTCAGCCTCCTCTGCTAGAGGGTTTAAAGTATCCAAAATACTGGGTGAAGCATAAGACTCTGTGACCACAGCTTCACTGGACAGGATCACTGAACAGTCCATATTGCAGGGCAAAACCATGGAAGCACCTGCTGGACAGCATAATGATTCTGTGACCTGAGTTTCATTGGAGAGATCTACTGCACCATTCATGGTACAGGGCAAATTTATTGGAAAATTTTCTGAACAAGGTAATAATTCTGCGATTTCAGGTTCACATAGCAGATGCTCTGAGCTATTCACGAAACTAGAGCGAGGTGTAGAAACAGGAAGATCAAGACACAATGTTTGCGCATCTGCTGGATCAGACAGGAGTTGAACTTTATTAACACAGGTAATTTCTGCAGAAGTGTTTGCAGAGACAGGCAAGATTTTTCTGGTGTCTGTTTCACTAAACAAAGAGTCATGAGTACTGGCTAGGCTGGACTCGGAAGTCAGCAGGACCTCTGGATTCTCTGCTGAGAAATTTGCGCAGGGCAAGGTTAAGAATGTATCAGTGGCTTCTGTTTTACTGGGAAGTAACACTGAGTTATCCATGGTACAGGGTGGAATTGCAGGAACTTCAATTTCACACAAAAAGAGCTCCGAATCACCTGCTGAATCAGCCAAAGGTGCTGAAGCAGGCGGGTCAGAACGCCAAATTTGCGAATTCGGAGTCACAAAAAAATCATCCAAAATCAGTTCCCACACATCAATCAATGGAGCCACAAAGTCATACTCACACACACCAGTTTTTATTAGGTTATAGGCAGACTTAATGCATGCATTCAATATCAATTCACTTTTTGCACTGTAAAATTGACAAAATGAACTTGAATCATTCTTCCATTCATTGACCAGAGCTTCCATCTCTCCTTTCTCAAATGGAGGATTCCAAGCATACTTAACAGGCAGATCATGGTTTGCAGATATGATTGTAGCAGGGACATATATTGGGTTAATTAGCAGGTGATTGGCAGATTCCTTATTCCTAAGAATCTCCAATACCTGTAGCAAGTGCTGAACTGTAGTGTATGCAAACTTTCCTTGCTTTACAAATAAGTTGATTTGTTCAATACTCTGTAATATCTCCTCATAATCATACTCAGATAATTTTTTTAAACAAAAATCTTTATTTTCCCTAGCCAGGGAGGAAAGTTCATTAGTAGTTTCATAAGTCCATTTAACTCCCCTGAAAGACAATTGCATTTCATTATCTGTTAATGGCAGAATCTCATTATAGGTCTCAGTCGCTAAGGACTCTGCAGATCGGACACGTTTCTTAGAACGTTTGCGTTTGGCCTTAGACCCTGCTGTTTTCCCTGCTGTTCTTGGTGATTTATTCAAGGCTGCAGGAAAATTATCAGTAACACTTTCTGCTTGCTGAACATTTTTGCAAGCAATTGAAGGAGTAGCTGATTGGCCTGCTGCCAGGAGTTCATTAAGAGGAAAAGGCAATGGATCTATGCGCAACCAGTTATGGATCACAAACGCTAGAAATTCCAGCGGTCTCTCTTTCAAATCGGAATGATTGAGAACATCAAATGCCCACTGGAATAATTCCCCTTTAAACAAAATATAACTTAGTTGGAGTGCCCAGGTTGAAACAGGAGTCGCTTGGAGATCAGGATTGGTCAGGAACCTGGCACATTCAGAGAAAAACTCATTTTCTGTTTCAGAGCTAAGTTCTTCAAATTTCTTAAAGGAACAGGAACCATAATTAACAGTGTCATACTTTCTGGGAATCCCCCCCACAATGGGGATTGGTAATGGGGTTTTCATAATGTAAGGCTTGGTGGTGTATTCTCCAAGGTCAGCATGCAACGCATGAGCTGGCGTGGAGGAGGTACACACACTAGCACAAGGAAACAGGCTATCCCTAGTATAGTGGAGGGGAGGACTGACTCCAATAGGAGATTGTGGCGCACAGAGCCGGTGCAGATCTGACAGCCACAAACAATGCTTTCGTTATAACGTCTCAGCGCAAAGTAGCGCTGAGCGCATAAACCAGAACTGAGGAGATCAGGACAGGTAGACAGAATGAACGCTTGCTAGCTAGCGGCTACTTAGCGACAGCAAGCGTCCAAAACCAGACAGACTGGAATGAGGCAGCCAATGCGATGCGGCGATGGCGTGCCTCACAAAGACAGGACAGGATAGTCAGAAAATAGCAGGATTAAGATAGATGAACGTAACACAGATAAATATACAATAAGTATGTTTTCCTAGCGTATTACAATTACAGCTATCAATGAAACTATTTGTAACGTCTGACTAACATATGTATATATCGGCAATGAACCGATATATGACATAAGCAGGAACGCTGACTAGGACTGGAGTAATACAGGGAACAGGACTCAGAAGGATTCGCTATCTCTTCGCAGAGATGAACGCAATCCACAAACAGTAACAGAACAGGATTCAGAAGGATTCGTTATCTCTTCGCAGAGATGAACGCAATCCACAAACAGGACCAGGAACAGGATTCAGAAGGATTCGTTATCTCTTCGCAGAGATGAACGCAATCCACAAACAGAACCAGGAGCAGGGTAACTACCTCAGCACGGGTGGTCACGGTACGCGCAACCTACCAAAACGTGCTGGAAAGCTGACTAACTGCACACAGGATATAAACAGTTCGTGTACGTATACATCAGCAACACTGATGTATCAACGTAACACAAATACAAGGAAAATAATAAACGTGCTGGTATGCATATATATTGGCAATGAACCAATATATGATGCAAAGACCAGCAAAGTATCTTTATAACAAGAAACACGATCGGGGGCTAAAGCGACAGCAAGACTGGCTTACACTGAAGCTATGAAAACCCAAGGAAACCCTGCAGGAAGCAGATCTTTATACTGAGGTCATCCAATGGGAGCAGACATGCAGATTCCCACACAGGTGAATGATAATCAGTCACAAGCTGACAGCAGGGAAAGACAGACAAAGCTATGCAGCTTGCATGGAAATAGATCAGAACTGCCTGAGCTGCAGCACTACTACTTCCAGTAATAGCTGCTGCAGCAGCGATCATTACACTCCATTCAGAGTCTATGCGTATGACCTTCAAGGTCAGACAAAATAAAGCAAAACATTTGTGCAACTAGTTTGTAACTGCAACATGTAATGAACACAATTTCAGGCAATAATAAGCTACCAGATATCAGCATGGCCACATCGGGAGCAATACCATACCATTTCTGTAACCATTGCTGTCCCATTTAGGTTACTGGAGCATATTAAGACTACAACAAAACTCACAATTATGTCTGAACAGATAAACAAAGCAATGGTTTGTAATAAAAAAATGAGTATTTTAGCGAGCTCCACCCCTATTGTAACCTCCTCCCAGAACAGTGGGTATGCTGCAAATTCAAATGTCACACCAACATATAAATTATAAAAAACAGGAAAAATTTGCGCTGCCTCACAGTCCACTAAATAGCAACAGGTAACCCAAAAGACAGTTCTTGGCCTCGTAGCCACCACCGGCGTAGTTGATCGTCCTCAGTCAACCTCAGACAGAAGAAAAACAAAAAAAAAACAATTCATCGCATAGCCTGTCAATTCAAAAAACTTGATCCTCCACCAGCTAGGGCCCGTGTGGTATTTAGAGGGTAACACCTTCTTCCTGTGCTCCACCACCCGCAGGAATTGCCCTCACCTTTGGCCGTAGCTGCCCAGACCTCACAGACAGCAATCAGCACATATAGGTAACCACCAAGTCCTTGGCTTCTCCTCGCTTCAGACCAGTAGGATAACTCACGATTCCAGGTGTTTATAGAACAATAACAAACATATCATTGCGTAGGCTGCTAATGCAATTTTTTCAAATAAAGCCAGACCCAATAGCCACTATATCACCGTGCCTATGGATCTACGGGGGCCACCTCTACAACACACACGTGTGCTACCACCCAGCAGGACCGTGCTCACCTTTGCCAAATGCTGCCCCAGTCATAGACAGCCACACAGCACTTTATGGTGAGCGGTCCTCCATAGACTTGCAGACTAGTATAAGTTCCCTCCACGCATGCGTGGAGGGAACTTATACTAGTCTGCAACTCTATGGAGGACCGCTCACCATAAAGTGCTGTGTGGCTGTCTATGACTGGGGCAGCATTTGGCAAAGGTGAGCACGGTCCTGCTGGGTGGTAGCACACGTGTGTGTTGTAGAGGTGGCCCCCGTAGATCCATAGGCACGGTGATATAGTGGCTATTGGGTCTGGCTTTATTTGAAAAAATTGCATTAGCAGCCTACGCAATGATATGTTTGTTATTGTTCTATAAACACCTGGAATCGTGAGTTATCCTACTGGTCTGAAGCGAGGAGAAGCCAAGGACTTGGTGGTTACCTATATGTGCTGATTGCTGTCTGTGAGGTCTGGGCAGCTACGGCCAAAGGTGAGGGCAATTCCTGCGGGTGGTGGAGCACAGGAAGAAGGTGTTACCCTCTAAATACCACACGGGCCCTAGCTGGTGGAGGATCAAGTTTTTTGAATTGACAGGCTATGCGATGAATTGTTTTTTTTTGTTTTTCTTCTGTCTGAGGTTGACTGAGGACGATCAACTACGCCGGTGGTGGCTACGAGGCCAAGAACTGTCTTTTGGGTTACCTGTTGCTATTTAGTGGACTGTGAGGCAGCGCAAATTTTTCCTGTTTTTTATAAAGCAATGGTTTGGTTCACAAAAGTTCTTTCTTGCTTTACCTTTCCTTATCTCATTTCTCACCTCAAGATTGATTTATAATTCTTACTTTAAAAATCGACTTTCCTTAGCCCCTCTAACAGCCAAAAAGTGTGTTAAGAAGTGATATCAAACTTATTTTGAGCATTTTCTTGTTTGCTGGGGGCTTAACCTTCTTGGCGGTTTTCCTGAGTGTAGCATGGGGCTACTTTTAACAGCAATTAGCGGAAACCCCGAGCTACACTCATGGATACTGCTGGGAGGGCCGTGTGTGCTGTGGGGTCACTCACTGTGCCGGGATCCAGTCTTCTCTTTGTATGTAGCAGGGTTAGGCATCGCTAGCATAGCATTCTGTATGAGAGTATGGAGAGGTTAGGTCATTGTAAAATATTGGTAAATATTACCGATATTTTACTATATGAATGTTGTAGAATATCAGTAACACTGCGCCCTTTTAAACTTGCGGCTTTTCCAAATGTATGCCAAATACCATTAACTTGGAACGGAGCAGGAAGGACGGGATAAACGAAGGACTAAGAAGGCTCTATGGCATATAGAGCTTTCCCTCTATGTCCTAACTATGTATCAAACCTGAAGTGAGCTTCCTTACATTGTGGTTGCTTTAGAAAGTATTTTATGTATAAGGTGTGGAAAAATATCCTGCAAAAAACTCAGCAGTAGGAGGAGCGAGAGCTCTTCTGGGAGTTTCACAAAAATGTCCTTGAACTTCTTCACGTGGTTCCATACATGGGTAGCGTGAATGTTGCTAGGGTAACGTACGCGTAATAACTCTTTTCTACTAAATAACTTTTGAGCACTTTGCAATTGAAAAAAGTACCAAAAAGTGAGATAAAAAAAAGGGCAATCAAACTTCTCTTGAGTATTTTCTTTATTGCAGGTGGCTTGAAATGTATTTTAACTGATAAGATGTGAAAATACTGTATCTCCTGGAAGAAAACCTGGGAGAAAAGTTAATTGAATAGAAGCCCTTCATCTTTTGTACTTTTTGCTGACTGGGTGCTTAAAGTAGATGTTGAGTGTTTTTTTTTTTTCTTTTTAAAGTTTCACTTACCTGGGGCTTCTACCAGCTCACTTTCGTTACCGCCGACTTACAAGACAACGGCAACTGGGCCTTGGGGGTGCGTGTCCTCGTTCGTGCTCCCGTACCTGGGAGGCTCCTGCTCAGCCGCAGTGTGAGGAAACCTCATACTGAACCTGCGCAGGACGCTCTCGGTAACGTGAGCGGGAGCATGGCCACGTCCACGCAGGCACAGTCGCCGTCTGCTTGTAAGATGGCAGAAGTGAAAGTGAGGTGCGGCGGGGGGAATGGAGGATCATTGAGGACCAGCATGGGACAAGACGTCTGCAGGGGCCTGGTAGAAGCCCCAGGTAAGTGAAACGTAAAAAACAAAAAATACTGAAGATCCACTTTAAGAGGTTTGATATAGATGAGGTGAAAAAGAGATAAGCGGAGATAAACCATGAGAAATGTATAAATGGATATGATCAGTATACTGAACAATACGAAATGAATCTGCTTTAATCCATTCGGCTCCACCATGACCCTGATGACAAATGGAAGCTGGAAAAATGTTGGCTTTAGCATCAGTGATAACAAGATTAGAGAGTGAGAAATACATCATAGGCACTGACTAGTGTTGGGCGAACATCTAGATGTTCGGGTTCGGGCCGAACAGGCCGAACATGGCCGCGATGTTCGGGTGTTCGACCCGAACTCCGAACATAATGGAAGTCAATGGGGACCCGAACTTTTGTGGTTTGTAAAGCCTCCTTACATGCTACATACCCCAAATTTACAGGGTATGTGCACCTTGGGAGTGGGTACAAGAGGAAAAAAAAATTTAGCAAAAAGAGCTTATAGTTTTTGAGAAAATCGATTTTAAAGTTTCAAAGGGAAAACTGTCTTTTAAATGCGGGAAATGTCTGTTTTCTTTGCACAGGTAACATGCTTTTTGTCGGCATGCAGTCATAAATGTAATACATATAAGAGGTTCCAGGAAAAGGGACCGGTAATGCTAACCCAGCAGCAGCACACGTGATGGAACAGGAGGAGGGTGGCGCAGGAGGAGAAGGCCACGCTTTGAGACACAACAACCCAGGCCTTGCATGAGGACAAGAAGCGTGCGGATAGCATGCTTTGTACCACCATGCAGTCATAAATGTAATAAAGATAAGTGGTTCAATAAACAGGGACCACGCGGCAACGCTAACCCAGCAGCAGCACACGTGATGGAACAGGAGGAGGCGCAGGAGGAGAAGGCCACGCTTTGTGAGACACAACAACCCAGGCCTTGCATGAGGACAAAAAGCGTGCGGATAGCATGCTTTGTACCGCCATGTAGTCATAAATGTAATAAAGATAAGAGGTTCAATAAACAGGGACCACGCGGCAACGCTAACCCAGCAGCAGCAGCAGCAGCAGCACACGTGATGGAACAGGAGGAGGCGCAGGAGGAGAAGGCCACGCTTTGTGAGACACAACAACCCAGGCCTTGCATGAGGACAAAAAGCGTGCGGATAGCATGCTTTGTACCGCCATGTAGTCATAAATGTAATAAAGATAAGAGGTTCAATAAACAGGGACCACGCGGCAACGGTAACCCAGCAGCAGCAGCAGCAGCAGCAGCACACGTGATGGAACAGGAGGAGGCGCAGGAGGAGAAGGCCACGCTTTGTGAGACACAACAACCCAGGCCTTGCATGAGGACAAAAAGCGTGCGGATAGCATGCTTTGTACCGCCATGTAGTCATAAATGTAATAAAGATAAGAGGTTCCATAAACAGGGACCACGCGGCAACGGTAACCCAGCAGCAGCAGCAGCAGCAGCAGCACACGTGATGGAACAGGAGGAGGCGCAGGAGGAGAAGGCCACGCTTTGTGAGACACAACAACCCAGGCCTTGCATGAGGACAAAAAGCGTGCGGATAGCATGCTTTGTACCGCCATGTAGTCATAAATGTAATAAAGATAAGAGGTTCCATAAACAGGGACCGGCAACGGTAACCCAGCAGCAGCAGCAGCAGCAGCAGCAGCAGCACACGTGATGGAACAGGAGGAGGCGCAGGAGGAGAAGGCCACGCTTTGTGAGACACAACAACCCAGGCCTTGCATGAGGACAAAAAGCGTGCGGATATAGCAGCAATGCTTTTTGCCGCCATGCAGTCATAAATGTAATACAGATGAGAGGTTCAATAAACAGGGACCGGAAACGCTAAACCATCCCAGATGTTCATCGGTCATGTTACTTGGTTGGGGTCCAGGAGTGTTGCGTAGTCGTTTCCAATCCAGGATTGATTCATTTTAATTTGAGTCAGACGGTCTGCATTTTCTGTGGAGAGGCGGATACGCCGATCTGTGATGATGCCTCCGGCAGCACTGAAACAGCGTTCCGACATAACGCTGGCTGCCGGGCAAGCCAGCACCTCTATTGCGTACATTGCCAGTTCGTGCCAGGTGTCTAGCTTCATGCCCGGTTTCAGGTCCAGCGGTGCCAGCCACAAATCCGTCTGTTCCTTTATTCCCCTCCAAATTTCCTCCCCTGTGTGCTGCTTATCCCCAAGGCAGATCAGCTTCAGCAACGCTTGCTGACGCATGCCAACAGCTGTGCTGCACTGCTTCCACGATCCTACTGCTGCTGGTGCTGGGTTAGCATTTCCGGATGAGGTACAGCTTTGAGATGCGTTGGAGGAGAAGGAGTCAGAGAGGTAGGTGCTGCTGTTGTTATCCAGCTGTTTGCGGCGTGGGCAACACCCGCGCCGTAGCAGGTGAGGAATCGCTGCCAGGCTCCACAAGGTTCACCCAGTGCGCGGTAAGGGAGATGTATCGACCCTGGCCGAACGCACTCGTCCAGGTGTCAGTGGTGAGGTGAACCTTGCAGGCAACGGCATTCTTCAAGCTTCGGGTTATTTAGCTGACCACGTGCTCATGCAACTCAGGCACTGCAGAGCGCGCAAAGTGGTAGCGGCTGGGAACAACGTAACGTGGGATGGCCACTGACATCATGCCCTTGAAGCTGTTTGTCTCCACCACTCGATATGGCAGCATTTCGCAGGCCAGAAGCTTGGCTATGCTGGCTGGCTGTTACTGCCACGGCCCGGGGGTCATTTGCTGGCAATTTCCTCTTGTGCTCAAACATCTCAGAGACAGACAACTCAACCGTAGCGCTGCACACCGAAGGGCTGTTGGTTGTTGTGTTTGATGAACACTGGGAGACCTCAAGAGCACTAGTCCGGAAAGTGACAGTGTCAGCATCGTCTGATGTTTGTGAATGTTGTGAACCACGCAATGGCTGGGCTACTGCTGCTGCTGAGGCGGGTCTGGTGGTGAGTCTGGTGAACCCAAGGGAGGCAGTGTTGCTGGTGGTACCCTGTCCTGCCGCGTTTGCCCACAGAGTGGGATGTTTGGATAGAATGTGGCGGCTCATGCTGGTGGTGGAGAGGTTGTTAATACTTTTCCCCCTGCTCAGGCGGGTCTTGCACACCTTGCAAATCGCCATGGTAACATCCTCAGTGCAGTCTTCAAAGAAAGCCCAGACTTTAACTGGCTGAGGACTCGGACCTCGTGCGTGATGTGCTGGTGCTGCTTAACCCACTGCTGGACGCTTGAGAGGTCATCCAAGTAATTATCTGGTCCTGTTCTTTTGGATCTGTGAGGGTTGTTGTCCTGGACAACATGGGCAGTATTGAGTGGGTTTTCTTGGGTGCTCCCCTGTGGCCTGTACGTGAACCGTCAGGGGAAACACCTCTTCCCTTGCCCCTCCCTCTTTCACCGGATTTCTTCCTCATTTCACTTATCCTTAAAGTACACGCTGACTGGCAGCAGTACAGTGGCAGTACAGAAATGCTATACAGTGGTGGGTGAGCGGTGTACCACTATTGTCAGCAGTGACACAGAGCACAATGCTATACAGTGGCGGGTGAGCGGTGTACTACTGTTCCCAGCAGACACAGAGTGGAAGTAAACACAATGCTATATAGTGTGGCTGAGCCGTGTACACAGAGTGGCATTAAACACAATGCTATATAGTCTGCTATATAGTCACCCCGAACAGGGTGATGTTCTGCAGAACCCGAACAGTGGCAAACACTGTTCGCCCAACACTACTGGGAGGGAACGCAGATTTTAGTACCTAAACACACGATACAACATGTTTTCCGGGGTCGGACTCTGAGGCACATACAGATGGTCCCGATCATCATCCTCATCATACAACTCTTCTCCTGAGTCTGACCCACCCACCACCTCTGCCACCCCAACATCCCCAGACACAGACCCCTCATCGTCCTCAACATTAACTTGGGATGCTGGCCTGAGCCAGACCTCCTCCTCCACATCAGGCCCCATCATCTCCTCAATGGCAGCCCTCATTAATCGCTCTGGCGACGGACTGATGGACACAACGTTCTCCTCCGGGGAGGGCTGCTGCTGACCACTGGCTGCTGGGGTGGATGTTATAGCTTGCGTGGGGCGTTGGCTGTTGCTGTTGTTGGGAGTGCTGCTCACAGCGGAGGTCTCTGGGGAACTCATGTTGAGCTCATATAGTGGTTGACGGTGAGTGGAGTATTACTGATCCCAGCAATATACACACTGACTGGCAGAGTACGCAATGCTATATAGTGTGGCTGAGCGGTGTACACAGAGTGGCAGTAAACACAATGCTATATAGTCTGGCTGAGCGAGCGGTGTACTACTGTTCCCAGCAGAATCAGAGTGGCAGTAAACAATGGTATATAGTCTGGCTGAGCGGTGTACACAGAGTGTCAGTAAACAATGGTATATAGTCTGGCTGAGCGAGCGGTGTACTACTGTTCCCAGCAGAATCAGAGTGGCAGTAAACAATGGTATATAGTCTGGCTGAGCGGTGTACACAGAGTGTCAGTAAACAATGGTATATAGTCTGGCTGAGCGGTGTACACACAATGCTATATAGTCTGCTATATAGTGTCAGTAAACAATGGTATATAGTCTGGCTGAGCGAGCGGTGTACTACTGTTCCCAGCAGAATCAGAGTGGCAGTAAACAATGGTATATAGTCTGGCTGAGCGGTGTACACAGAGTGTCAGTAAACAATGGTATATAGTCTGGCTGAGCGAGCGGTGTACTACTGTTCCCAGCAGAATCAGAGTGGCAGTAAACAATGGTATATAGTCTGGCTGAGCGGTGTACACAGAGTGTCAGTAAACAATGGTATATAGTCTGGCTGAGCGAGCGGTGTACTACTGTTCCCAGCAGAATCAGAGTGGCAGTAAACAATGGTATATAGTCTGGCTGAGCGGTGTACACAGAGTGTCAGTAAACAATGGTATATAGTCTGGCTGAGCGGTGTACACACAATGCTATATAGTCTGCTATATAGTGTCAGTAAACAATGGTATATAGTCTGGCTGAGCGAGCGGTGTACTACTGTTCCCAGCAGAATCAGAGTGGCAGTAAACAATGGTATATAGTCTGGCTGAGCGGTGTACACAGAGTTTCAGTAAACAATGGTATATAGTCTGGCTGAGCGGTGTACACAGAGTGTCAGTAAACAATGGTATATAGTCTGGCTGAGCGGTGTACACAGAGTGGCAGTAAACACAATGCTATATAGTCTGGCTGAGCGAGCGGTGTACTACTGTTCCCAGCAGAATCAGAGTGGCAGTAAACAATGGTATATAGTCTGGCTGAGCGGTGTACACAGAGTGTCAGTAAACAATGGTATATAGTCTGGCTGAGCGGTGTACACAGAGTGTCAGTAAACAATGGTATATAGTCTGGCTGAGCGGTGTACACAGAGTGGCAGTAAACACAATGCTATATACTCTGGCTGAGCGAGCGGTGTACTACTGTTCCCAGCAGACACAGAACAGTGAACAGAATGCTATATAGTGTGGCTGAGCGAGCGGTGTACCACTATTCCCAGCAGACACAGAACAGTGAACAGAATGCTATATAGTGTGGCTGAGCGGGCGGTGTACCACTATTCCCAGCAGACACAGAACAGTGAACAGAATGCTATATAGTGTGGATGAGCGAGCGGTGTACCACTATTCCCAGCAGACACAGAACAGTAAACAGAATGCTATATAGTGTGGCTGAGCGAGCGGTGTACCACTATTCCCAGCAGACACAGAACAGTGAACAGAATGCTATATAGTGTGGCTGAGCGAGCGGTGTACCACTATTCCCAGCAGACACAGAACAGTGCACAGAATGCTATATAGTGTGGCTGAGCGAGCGGTGTACCACTATTCCCAGCAGACACAGAACAGTAAACAGAATGCTATATAGTGTGGCTGAGCGAGCGGTGTACCACTATTCCCAGCAGACACAGAACAGTAAACAGAATGCTATATAGTGTGGCTGAGCGAGCGGTGTACCACTATTCCAAGCAGCGACAGAACAGTGAACAGAATGCTATATAGTGTGGCTGAGCGAGCGGTGTACCACTATTCCCAGCAGACACAGAGTGGCAGTAAACAGAATGCTATATAGTGTGGCTGAGCGAGGTACACAGAGTGGCAGTAAACAGAATGCTATATAGTGTGGCTGAGCAAGCGGTGTACTACTATTCCCAGCAGACACAGAGTGGCAGTAAACAGAATGCTATATAGTGTGGCTGAGCGAGGTACACAGAGTGGCAGTAAACAGAATGCTATATAGTGTGGCTGAGCAAGCGGTGTACTACTGTTCCCAGCAGTGACACAATGACAGGGGGGACCCTGGCTAGCGTGGCTGGAGCGCGAACTACCCTGCCTGCCTACCCAAAGCTAAACCCACAGACAAATGGCGGAGATATGACGTGGTTCGGGTATTTATTTACCCGAACCACGTGACCGTTCGGCCAATCAGAGCGCGTTCGGGTCCGAACCACGTGACCCGTTCGGCCAATCACAGCGCTAGCCGAACGTTCGGGGAACGTTCGGCCATGCGCTCTTAGTTCGGCCATATGGCCGAACGGTTTGGCCGAGCACCGTCAGGTGTTCGGCCGAACTCGAACATCACCCGAACAGGGTGATGTTCTGCAGAACCCGAACAGTGGCGAACACTGTTCGCCCAACACTAGCACTGACTGACAAGTTGCTTCGTAATTCATGTTGTTCTGCCAGCTGAAAAGGCCGGACAGTCTTACCAAATAGAAATCCTCAAGCAAGAGTGTCACTAACTGCAGGAGCCGCCCAGTACGAAGCGAGGCCTAATCATATTGCTGTAAATGTCACTTGCTATATGTGCTAAATAGCCACACTGATAGCATGCAAGAAACAGCTTCCACCTAATCAACTTGCTTTTCAAACTGCTGCTTCTACTTGAGCAATGAATGTTTAACACACACGCTGTATACATGTAAAAAAATAGGCACCCAGTAAAAAGGGTGCCGGAGATACCACTACTAAAATATTACTAGCTAATTGCCTTAGTAAAATATCGGTAATCTTTACAGACACTTTACTATGACTTAACCTAACCCTATTCTCACATAGAACCCTTCTTATTGATGCCTAACTGTAGTCAATTCCCCTTACCGCTGCCTAACCCTAAAGTGTGCCTAACCTTAGGACCCGAGTGGTGCCTAACCTTAGGATCCCCCCCCCCGCCGCTTTCTACCCCTAATTCACGACCCAGTGGTGCCTAACCTTAACCCACCCCCTAACCTTAACCCACCCCCACACGTCTAAACTTAAAGAGAACCCGAGGTGAGTTCTAAGAATCTAATTAGCACACAGAGGCTGGGTCTGTATAAAATGCCCAGCCTCTGTTGCTATACTGTTTGCCCTAGTCTCCCCCCTGCGCTCTGCTGTACCCCCATAAATAAATAGCTGTGTTGGCAACATACAGCGTGTCATCAGCCGGCTGTTTACATCTGAAGTGTCAGTCTCTGCCGCTCCCCCGCCTCCGATATCGCCGCTCCCCGCCTGTGTCCCTTCCCTCCTATCAGCGGGAGGGAAAGGACGCAGGCGGGGAGTGGCGCTATGGAGTAAAGGCAGAGACTGACACTTCAGATGTAAACAGCCGGCTGGCGACACGCTGTATGTCGCCAGCACAGCGATTGATTTATGGGGTACAGCAGAGCGCAGGAGGGAGACTAGGGCAAACAGTATAGCAACAGAGGCTGGGTATTATATGCAGACCCAGCCTCTGTGTGCTAATTGGATTCTTAGAACCCACCTCACGTTATCTTTAAGAAACCCTCCCCCCCCCAAACACACACACACCAGCCTAACTTTATTCACTGATAATTGGAATGCTAACAGCCGCTATTAGCGGTAATTTGGGCCCTAGGTGCATCCAAGCCAATAGCAGAACAAAAAAAATTATATTGGAGTAAAATTTTCCATCATTTTATTGATACATGTCTATTTCTATTATTAGTTCCTTTTATTTCTTTATTACCAAAAGCTATTGCTATTGCTATAGTGTTTTCCTGTGCCCTTATTATACAATGGGCGCTCTATTACCAGCCGGCTGCATGCTCCGTGTTTACCTGCTTCGAGTATATATATATATATATATATATATATATATATATATATATATATATATCCCTCCCCATCATATATTCCTCATATCATATATACAGTACCTCCCATATAAACCCCTTCACTGGCGAGAGATCACCATAGCCAGTCAGAGGGGAAGCTTTGGCACGTAACCAACAATCAGACTGGCCAATCACAGCCGCCCATTGCTCCTTTTGCTAACTGCTGCCGATGGTCTCACGGGTGGGACCACAGCACCATCATTATGTCATACATCACCGCTATTGATCAAGGGCAGTGATTGGCCTACCAATGATGCCATTGTCCCGCCTGCAAGACCATCAGCTCCAATGTGATTTGTTCATTGAAGCACGTTTCACTGACCTGAAGATGCAGGAATTACTTGCAAAACCCGTAATCATAACTCTGTATAATAAAGATCCTTTTCATTTAGTCAATCTATGACTAGCCCATTCTTCAGGAGAGGTAGGTTAACCTATTCCTCTCCTTTCTAGTGCCTTTAAAGTATTTCACATTCCTTGGGTGACTCCCTCCACCAGTTATGACTTTTCAAGTGAGACAAGATTATTCATGTTGGCCACAAAACCTTTTTTCTTTTCAATAAAATGTATAAGCGGAATAGACGTTGCTTTGTAGAATAGCTGCCTTTGCTTCTCCTAAAGCATGGTGATATCAATCACTGTAAGAGCATACTGTGCTCAGTCCCCTCTGCCTGACTGATGAGCGTGCATTTCTGTGCTAGCAGCAGGAGAGAAAGTAAACAGCTGTACAGACAGCATTTAACACTGCCAATATATCTTATTCCTATAGTAAAGGTGATGTAATGTCACTTGCTTCTGGTTAATTAATTAATAACATATATCTTTATGCATGCTATTCTAAAGATAATTGATTATTACTGTGGGTTATGGTTGCCCAATTGGAGCCAGATTGTTTCTGTCTAAAGGCATGCATTAAAGGAATGTCCTCTGCCAAGTTAGCGTAGAGTTACTGTGTCAGCAATCATCGTGTGTTTATACCGGGAGTGGCCATGTTTGGTCTGATAGTGTTAATACGTGACTAATTCAAATGTATTTATAAGTTGTCTATTTAGTGATTAATAATTTAAATTCAGTAGGGTATTGGTATATATTGGTATGAGATTGATGATATATGAACTGTCTCAGCCACTCTAGCTGAACTTGTGAACTAAGAATTTACGATACCTCTGGGTCAATACTAATACCAGGTCTGTGAGAAATGGAGTAAACAAGGATCCTTATCTTACCCCATTTAGATGGTCTGTTTGTATTAAGGCATCTTAATGACGAATTTATGCTTGAAAAAAATATCTGTTTTCCCTTTTGATGTTGCATGTATATAAGCTGTCTGTACCACCAGCTTGCAAACTAACAGGATGTAAACCTGACGAAGGCTGCAAGGCCGAAAGCTTGTTTATTCTTATTCATTTGTAGTTAGCCAATAAATGGTATCATCCTGATTTAAAACTTCTTAATTTAAATTCACTAATTTGTGTACATTCTTCTGGTAAACATATATTCTCCAACATGGATTTTTTTACGGATACCCAGGCTTACAGCGGGATTCTTTCCAAAATGTTCCTTTTTATTGCTGCATGCAGTAGGGAAAGGTTTTGGGAAACCCCTTCACTACTAGTTTGTATTAACATTTAACACCAGAAGAGGAAGTAGAAGAAACCTTATGAACCACTTTTGGACCATGCTAATTGAAATGTAAGCCCTGCCAAGGCATAGATTTCAATTAGCCGGTCGCGCATTCCAGCTGCAACACTCCCCCCGCTGTAGCCCACTCGCCCTGCTGTTGGTATGACAGCAGAGCTCTGTGAGCCGGTCAGGAGCTTATTTCATTGGACACTGTGACCCAATCTCATTGAGAGCGACTTAATAGGTGATAGCGGCGGGTCCATGCAGGGTGACCAGTAGGCCCTGTTTCTTGTATCAGTGGGCTCTGGTCCTTAGGGGGCCAGAGACTGTTGGTACTGAAGTGCTTAAAGAGGAACTTCACCGAAACATAGTTATAGGGGGGGAAAATCAATCAATACATTGCAAAGTGGGAAGCTAAAAAATAGAAGAGAGATTAAGAAATAATTGATATTCACCATGTAATTTGTTCATGTTGTTTGATCCACAATGAGCATGCAGATCATCATCTTTACTACCATATTTCCCTAAATGTAAGACCTCCCCTGAAAATAAGCCCTACCATATATTTCAAGTATGCTCAAAATATAACCCCTCCCCCTAAAATAAGCCCTAGCGGCAGTGCAAGATGCGGGGACTCAGTAGGCACTGGGGACCAGCTCCCTTTCCCCCCTACCTGCTCCCCCCCCCCCCCCCCGCTTTACCTCCTCTGTTCCCGGCTCCCTCCTTAAGAAAGTCCAAATCTCCCTGCTGCTTATGCCCTGCATAATTCACACTGAAGATCAGCGTTGACCTGCAGTGAAGGCAGCTCATGTTGTCCAGTAACAGGTTCGACCCTATATAGGAAGTAAACAGAGATCACTTCCTGTATACGGCAGAGCTTCCTGGACAACATTAGCTGCCTTCACCGACTGTCCTCAGAGGATCTCACAATCTAATTGTACCATAGTCGTAGTCTAATGTCCTACCATATTGTTATTATGTATTTATATAGCACTGACATCTTCTGCAGCACTGTATAGAGTACAGCGTCAGACGCGTATCTGGAGGGATGCAGACATGACACGTGCCCCAGGCGACCTCCCTCTTCAATCATCAGGGGGGCGCGGTGCTGCTGACAGCATTCCTGAGTCTAAGGGAGTAACAATCATCCAGCAGCCTGCCCGTCTCAGCCTTTGTCTTATATCTACATTACAAGCTATTGAGAGGTGAGCTCCGCAGTTTTCCCTCACTCCCTACCATGTCTCAGTCCCCCGAGATAGCAGCAGATGCTCCTGGTCTGGAGGTTACAAGATCTCACATCCATTCAGCTCTGTCATTCACACATTCCTCAGCCTTATCTCAGTGTGCTGTTTACTTACTTTTATTTATGGCACTCTCTGCACTTTAACCATTACGCTGCTGGCATCTCTGTGGCCAGATTTAACAACCTCTCTCTTGTACAGTGTACCTCAGTTGTTAAAATGCATTATATTTCTAGCTCAGTACCTATCTACTGATATTTAATAGGTTGTCAGCCTTTTATTATGTTATAATTGTCACTGCAAATGTTTCATTGCTTTCATTCATATGAGAGTGGTGGCTGCCATATTTGTTTCCTTTTAAACAATACTGGTTGCATGGAAATCCTGCTGATCCTTCTGGTCACTAGGGTCTAAATCACACACCCGAAACATGCATGCAGCTAATCTTGTCAGATGTTTTATAGACATTTGATCTGCATGCTTGTTCAGGGTCTATGGCTAAGGCAGGGATCACACTTGTTTTTCAGTTTTCAACTCAGCCTTTTCTGTGCACATTTTCTGCACACCATGGGCTTGATTTACTAAGCGGTGCTAACTTTAGCACTGGCCCTTAGCACGTCTAAACTTAGTTGAAATGTGAGAAGTAGTGATTGTGCGCAAAGTACTGCGCGCAAAGTTTTGCGTGCGCACTGCACAGACTTTAGACGTGCTAAGTAGGTTAGCACCGCTTAGTAAATCAAGCCCCAAGTGTGTTTCTATGCAGAAAAATGTGTGCTTTTTTTCACAGCAGTTAATGTAATTGATACAGAAAACTGACAAAATGAGCAGAATTATCATGCAGAATGTCAGTTTTTTTTTCTGTGCAAGAAAAACACATTAAGTGTGAACTAGCCCCTTGATTAACATGAGTTTTCAGTTCTTCTGTGCAGAAAACGCGTATGAAAACAGTCAAGTATGTTCCCTGCCTTAAAGTATTAGAGGCAGAGGATCAGAAGGATAGCCTCATTTATTTCCTAGTGACTGTTACATTCTGGTATGTGTGTGTGTGTTCTGAATGCATGATGGGTTTACCCTGTCCAAAAAGGTTAGACAGGATGCTGTTGATTGTAGGTGTGTGTGTGGGGGATGGGGGGAGGGCTGAGGGGCCTAGATACGCCACTGTACAACTTATCATAACGGTTAGCTCCGTCTACATCTTGATGACTCCTTTTCCCCCCCAAAAAAACAAAATTTGCCCCAACCCGTCAATATTCCCATAAAAAAAATGTGGTAGTTTGGGGGGGGGGGGGGGTGGTTGATAACTGTATGGCATATAAAAAGTAGGTAAACATGTTTTTATTGAATATTATGTCAGGGTTTTAAACCGCTTTAAGTGTATGTTTTTTTTATTTTTCCAATTACTGATATTGACCAAATACTGATATTGACCAAGAAATATCAGCTGTTTTCTATTTAAATTTTTTAGACCATCCTTCTGACACATGCACGATGGGCTGTTATCTATGAGCAAGAATAATCTGAAGCAAGGAAATGATATTGCTGTATAGCAGTGAATACCATCCATGTGTTTTTTTTAAATCTCTACTGAAAAGTAAAATATTGTCTTTCAAATACAATTAAAGGTCAACACATTAATAAACCTTTCCTTCCGCACAGTGGTGGTCAACTTGCTAGATGTGAGCTGAGATCAGAGACACCATCACCAGGCTGGCTCCTCTCTCCACTCAAATGCTCAAATGGTCTGAGTGGCTGGATTTACTAAAAATGTTTTCTCTTTATTTATATGATACAGCCTGACTATATTTAAAGACACTATACTGGATAAATATTTATAAAAAGCATCCCTGCCTTTTCTCTCCTTTTCCAGCAGTCGGACAGTTAAATGACACAGTCCACATCGTGGGGAGGGGATAGGATTGGGCCAGCTGAGCCAGCCAGTCACTAGTGGTGCATGGTTAAAGAGGAACTCCAATAAAAATAATGTAATAAAAAAAAGTGCTACATTTTACAATAATGTATAAATGATTTAGTCAGTGCTTTGCCATTGTAAAATCTTTTAAATCCATGATTTACATTCTGACATTTATTACATGGTGACATTTTTACTGTTGGCAGGTGATGTAGCTGTTGCATGCTTTTTTGGCAGTTGGAAACAGCTGTAAACAGCTATTTCCCATAATGCAACAAGGTTCTCAGACAGGAATCTGCCAGGAGTACCACGGTGCTCAGAGTTTCTTGTGGGAGGAGTTTCACCACAATATCAGTCATACAGCACCCCCTGATGGTCTGTTTGTGAAAAGGAATAGATTTCTCATGTAAAAGGGTATCAGCTACTGATTGGGATAAAGTTCAATTCTTGGTCGGAGTTTCTCTTTAAGCTCAGTATCTCAGTTGGCCACACCTCCAGAATGACCATGCCATTTACCTGACCAACTGCCAGTGAACGTTTGGGGAGGAGTGTCATGAGGCTGCAGGATGACTGCTAGTGTGCATGTGGCCATCACTGGCCTGCTGCACCTCTAATGCTGAATACTCACCTGACAAACCAGGAACATGGATCACAGCAACGTCCCCCAACGAGGAGCATTCCCCGATCCATCTTCCTGCAGGTGGGTACATGCGTTGGCACACAACGGGCGAGAATGGGCAGTCAAGCAATCGCAGTATTTTATAGCTGAAAGAACTGACAGACTCCGGCACTCCTCATAGAATCTTCTTTTATTGAAGCCACAAAGCACAGGTACAAACGAAAGCCCCTATGTCATCGCAGTATTTTATGTGGCTTTTTCGGGGATCTTAAAGATCCGCCATGACGATCATTACCACTGCGCGTCACCAAACGTCATTTGTGTAATCACGTGCATGTACATCACATCGCAAAATCATGGAAACGATCACTCCTCTCTCAAAAAATTTCCATTGTTGGAAAAATTGCATAGTGGGTGCGGGCCTTAAGTCCATTGTGGTGCGATTCTTCTGCAATGGCACTGTCCGAAAAGGTCGTACAGCACATTACCCCTGCAATGTGACCATACAGTGAGGTATACTTTACAATGAAAATATGCAGGGGCCTAGCAATAGGGGTTGCAGAGGTTGTGACCGCATAGGGGCCAGAGGGGGGCCCAAAGGGCCCTCCCTCAACTACAGTATTAGCTCTCTATTGGTCCTGTGCTCATAATAATCACTTCTATAGATACTTTGAATAGTGGTAATCATTAACTAGCTGTTCCCCATCCCCCTTCTTACACCTCTGACACTGTAGTTGCTATTGGCAGGTTTTGGTGCGCCGTATCAACTGTTATTTATAGAATGCTTGGGGGGCCCCATTGTAAAACTTGCATTGGGGCCCATAGCTCCTTAGCTACGCCACTGAAAGTATGCCTCCTTCCCGGGTAAAAGAAGCACGATGCTCATATACTCTTGCCGCATCGTAATAAATGTGATAGCTCCATAGAACTATTGTTGTTTCTGAGATGGGATGCCGCGTTTTCCTGCCCCAAAAGTTTCTTCCACGTGTGAGTTTCCCAGCAGCCTATCATTATTTTAAACACCGTCATCTGGGGAAAAAATGAGATAGTGGATGTGGCACTAATGAAAAACATTCCACGGCTATTTACTACAAAAATTTAGAGGACATGAAAAATACCTTTTGGGTCCAGCAAAGTTTCAAAACAGGAAAATGTATGAACTGCATTGCAAATGGATCACAGAGTCAATTTAGGTGAGCAGCCTTGTGAAGCGAATTTTAAACAGCTTTTTCATCTCTGCTGTTGGCTTATTTAAGGCAGAGAAAAGGAGTGTCTTTATAGTCCCTTGCAGAGAAGTAGGTGACCGATGCCACCAGCCAACAATATCTGGGAAGCTGAAGGCATATTTCTGTGAAGTGTTTGGCACTGTCCCGAAGCAGACCAAAGTCATTGTACATGAAAAAGGGAAAAATAACCCTTGTATTACGTGAACACTTCCAGAAAATATTTAAGGATCCAGGATAAGAAAATATTTTGCACAGTGTGATAAGGACTTTTTAGATTTTTAGCGCTGTACTGTGACCCCTATCTATCAGAACTTCTATAAACCCGTCTAGAGATTTCACATTGCTGTTGGCAGGTTTGCAGACCTCCAGACCCCACCCTGTTAAATATGTGGCTCACCATTCACCAGCAGGACCATACCACACTGTCCACACATTGTTCACGCCATCCATTCAATGGTGGAATCCCCTGCCGTAACCTCCCAGTACCACCTCAACCCCTCTTCTGCTGGTCCCCATCTTGGACAACCCTGCTTCAACTGACCCATTCATCCCCTTGCCCGTCACTGCTCTATTGTTGCTGCTCTTGGACGGTAGAGAACTGAATGGGCAGTCTAGATGGGCAGTCTTATTTACAGCCTGGCATTCCCGCCACCCCCACCCCTTTTGTCTGTTTGTTAGATTCTGGTTTTAATGCCAATGGTCTATATATTATTTTCGTAACGTTGCAGATTGGTGCATTCGGCTCTCCTTTTTCTGGTTACTGCTTTAGCACAAATATACACGTCTTTACAGCTATCTGTGTCTCTGTTATGGGGAGTATTTTGCAGACTCCCTGTCTCAACAGGAAGGTGCGTAGATATTATTAAAGCCGGCCTGAACTCAGAACTTCCTCTGTGCTCTAAAAGATACACACCAGTATAATAACATTTAACGAAAAACTTTTCTTTGTTACAGCTGATACAAATCCTGCAATAAATCTGCAGTGTATATACTTCCTGCTTTCATTGTTATCATCCTATGTTTACAAATTCGCAGCTCTGCCCTGGCAGAGGAGATTCCTAAGCTGACACAGCTGAGATCAAATTACACTTATACAGGGTGCATTTCTCTATAGAAAAGTTCAATGTGATGTCCGCTCAACCTTGATATTGGGAACAGAGCCAGGTAACTCGTTCCCCAAATCATATAATCTCTAAGAAGGTGAAGTTCTGCTCAATGGCCCACAAAAGTATCAAATCTTTATTAAATATAAATTAAATATAAATCACACGGCATAAAAAGTTCGCTGACATGTTTCGGACACACACTGGTCCTTAGTCATAGCCATGGACCATTGAGCGGAACTTCACCTTCTTAGAAATTATGTGCATTTCTCTATGTTTCCTTTTGTCCTGTGCAAGAGTTCAGGTCCACTTTAAAGGGGCAGTCATGAAAATTTTTCACTAAGGGCTGGTGCACACCGAGCGGGTTTTCTTGCGTTTTTACAGTCGCTTGCGGCTGTGGATACGCTAGGGTAATGTATTTCAATGGGGTGGTTCACACCAGAGTGGGAGGCGTTTTGCTGAAACGCATACTCTCGGGCTGAGGCATTTTTTGGATTGCGGAGGCGTTTCTGCCTCCAATGTTAAATATAGGAAAAACGCAAACCACTCTGAAAATTGCCAGTTCAGAGCGGTTTAGCAGGCGTTTTTGTTACAGAAGCTGTTCAGTAACAGCTTTACAATACAATAATACAATACAATAACATTTGTAAAGCGCTTTTCTCCCATTAGACTCAAAGCGCATAGCTGTGTCTCAGATTAATACAGGGTTTCAGGCTGGGTTGTGTTACAGAGGAGATAGTCAGATGTTCATGAATGCCAGACTGAAAAGGTAGGTTTTCAGTTTAGACTTAAATGCTTCCAGGGATGGGGCTGTCCTGATTGGGTGTGGCAGGGAGTTCCAAAGTGTAGGGGCAGCATGACAAAAGGCTCTGTCTCCAAAGGTTTTGAGGTGGACTCTGGGGGTGACCAAGGTGTTACGTCCTTTTGATCTAAGATTGTGGGGGGTGTGATGTAGTTGCAACAAGTCCTTCAGGTATCCAGGGCCCAGATTGTGCAAGGATTTGAATGTCAGTAAGCCAATCTTAAACAGAATTCTCCACTTTATCGGTAGCCAGTGGAGTGAGCTCAGGGTTGGTGTTATGTGGCAATGGCGGGGTTGGCTCGTTAAAAGCCTTGCGGCGGTATTCTGTACTAATTGCAGGCGGCGTAAGTCTTTCTTATGCAGGCCTGTGTAGAGGACGTTGCAGTAGTCTAACCTTGATGTGACGAAGGCATGAACTAGGGTTGGAAGATCCTCTGAAGGAATTAGGTGTTTAATCCTTGCAATATTCCTTAGGTGAAAGAAGGAATGTTTCACAACAGCTGAGATTTGATTCCTGAAGCTTAATTTCCCATCAATCAGTACTCCCAGGCTGCGCACACAGTCTGAGTTGTTCAGGTCTGAGCTCCCTATCCTTAGCGGTGTTGGTTGAGACTGGAGCTGCTTTGCTGTTGAGCCCTGGCCCTCGATAACAAGAACCTCAGTTTTGTCAGCATTAAGTTTTAGCCAATTATTATTCATCCACTCCTGAAGCTCAGCTAAGCATGCGTTTATTTGTGGAGTAGGGTCTGTGACATCAGGTTTGAATGACAAATATAGCTGGGTGTCATCAGCATAGCAATGATATGTCAGGCCATGTTTTTGTATGATTTCTCCAAGTGGCAGCATGTATATGGTGAACAGTAAAGGGGATAATATTGCGCCCTGAGGTACACCGTATTTTAGTGGTACAGGGTTGGAGAGGAAGGGCCCTAAGGCTACCCTTTGTGTTCTGCCAGCCAGGAAGGAGTTGAACCACCGGAGAACAATGCCATCTATACCACAGTACTCTTGTAGCCTGTTGAGTAAGATTTCATGATCGACTGTGTCAAAAGCCGCTGAGAGGTCGAGCAAAATCAGGATGGAACATTGACCCTTGTCTCTTGCAATGAGCAGATCATTGCAAATCTGGGTGAGGGCTGTTTCACAGCTGTGATATTTCCTGAAACCAGATTGAAGAGGGTCAAGGATGTTGTTTCTGGAGAGCCTGGCTTCAAGTTGGAGGTAGACAGCCTTTTCAATAACTTTTCCCAGAAAGGGGAGGTTTGAGACAGGTCTGTAGCTGTTTAGAGCATCTGGGTCTAAGGATGGTTTCTTGAGTAGAGGCCTGACGATTGCTTCTTTCAGAGTAGAGGGAAACCACCCTTCTTGTAAGGAGCCGTAGACTATTTTGTGGAATGCCGGTGTAAATAGTTCAGGGCATTTCAACATGAACTTAGTGGGGCCAGGGTCCAGATCGCAGGTAGTCTGGCGAAGGTTTGAGAGGATATCCAAGATGTCTTTTTCAGTGATTACCTTAAAATCAGACCATGGTGGTAGGCTATTTTTGCACCTGTTATATGGCTCTGCATGGGTTTCTGGGGCTGTGAATTGAATGGCAGATCATATGGAGGAGACTTTGTCTGAGAAGAAGTGGGCAAATTTCTCGCACAGTTCCTGTGAAGGTCTGATGCTGGATTTCCTGCAAGATGGATTGCAGAGACTGTCAACCGTGCGGAAGAGTTGGGCAGGTCTGTTGGCTGCATTTGCAATTTCGTGAGACAGGAATAAGGACTTCTTTTTGTTAATCATCGTTTGATATTTTTCCAGGTGAGCAATTAGGGAAAGTTTGTCATCAGAAGACTGATGTTTGCGCCACCTTCGTTCCAGTCTGCGTCCCTGTTTCTTTAGTTCCTTTATAGAGTTGTCAAACCAGCGAGCGTGATGTAATGGTGCGGAACGTTTAATCTTTAAGGGAGCTATGGCGTCAAAAGCGGCTGAGACATCGTGGTTATATTTAAGGACCATGGATTCAAGGCCTAAGTTGTGATCTGTCAGTCCACCTAGATTGAGGCTGTTCTGAAGGTGTTGGGGTGTCAAACCTTTCAAGGAACGATATTTTATTAGTTCTTTCACTTGGTGTTTTGTAGCCGGTGCTGTAAAGGAGAAGTGGACAGTGTGGTGGTCTGACCAAACTACTGGATCAATTTCCACATTGGATATTAGGAGTTCTGAATGGAAAATGAGGTCCAAAGTGTGTCCTTTTTTGTGGGTAGGGAGGTTGACGGCTTGAGAGAAGCCCAGTTCATTCATGGAGAGAAGTAGCTTAGTTCCAAATTGGGAAGAGTGTGTATCGACCCGTGCGTTAAAGTCTCCAAGAATTATCCACCTAGGGTGTTTCAGTGTTATGCAAGATACAAGTTCTGCTATTTCCTTGAGAAAAGCTGAGCCAGCGTCAGGGGGTCGGTAGACAAGCAGTATGTTTATTTTTTTTCCAGCTGAGAGCTGGGCTGCTAGACATTCAAAAGAGTGGGTGGGGGCTACAGCAAGGGGTTTAATATTCAAACTGGATTTGAAGCACAGAGCTAATCCTCCGCCCTTGCGGTTTTGCCTTTCACAGTGTAAAACTGAGTAATTGTCTGGTACCACAGCTGCGAGAGTGGGTCCTGAGTTCTGATCCAACCATGTCTCTGTAATTAAAGCTAGATCTGAAGCCTCTATTAGATCATGAATAACTGCTGTTTTGTTGTTTATGGACCTGGCATTGCAGAGTACTGCTTTAATGTTGTTTCCCTTAACTTTGAGGTCTGTGTTCCTAGCTCCTGGCTGGGGGTTGTAATCAGGAGTGTGGAAGCTGTCTCTGTTATCTGGGTCCTTTACTGATACAGCTGATTTATAGATATTTACTGTACTTTACTGTAACAATATATGAAATCTACTACACCAAAGACGCTACTCAAAAACGCAAAACGCTAGGTGAAACGGTTCATAAAAATAAGAAAAATTGTTTCAAAAACCGCTAGCGTTTTGCGGATCTGCTAGCAGTTTTTGGTGTGCACCAGGCCTTACAGAGTGGAGAAGTGGTAGAACTATCCATCCAGTTTTATATTTCCCAACTGGTGACACCTTTACCTTATTCTCTAATTAGAACCACATTACACTTGGGGGCTACTGGGAGAGGAAGTTAGGAGAGCTCTTCCTAATAGTATAGTTGCAGTAGAAAACACTACAGAGGTTCCTCACTATGGCCAAAAAATGCCTCACATTCCACCTTAAAACTTAATTTTTTTTCAGCTTAATGTGGTATTATTATTAAATAAATGAATACCAATAACAAGTAGAAAGACTAGAAGCGATGGTGTCCATAATGATTGTGTTTGTAGATGTGAAAGCATTATTGAGATTGTCATCCTTGCTGCACATATGCCGGTAAATGACCAGAAATGATACCAGTACTTTATCTTGTCATTCTTTATCTTTTCTTACAGATTCAAATTGCTCATATTTCAAGTTCTTCACAACCGGTGAAAATGCATACATATTTCAACGTGTTACACACAAAGGTAAGCTTGATTTTGCACTAAAAATGTTTACGTTAACTAATGTTAAATTAAACTTGAATCCATATGTAAAAAAATAGTTATTTCCCTGAACCATAAACGGTAACATGTGACTTTTGCTAAGCCTGCCCCCTCCTGCATTGCCACTAGGGATGATCAATGAGATGCAAGTAATTTCTCCTCACATTCAAATTCCATGTGAATGTTATGCAGCTTGAACGTGGACCAATAAAAATTGAAAAATTGAATGGAAGTTATTCTGATTGGTCCAATTTCTAGCTGCATATAATTTAAATTAAATTTGAATGCAAGAAGAAAGTATTTGCAACTCATCCCTAACTGCCACTACTATGTAGTGCACGGTGTGAAGTGCAGAGCCCTACTAATCCATCACTGAACCCAAACAGAACCCTATCACCTGCAGGGAAAACCTAGGCAACATAGGCAAGTCCCTCTCCGCTCTCAGCCGATTGGCCCAGGTCCCCGCCGGTGCAGAGAGCAACCTCGAGGTCGCAAAAACCTGCTTTCAATCAAACCCAAGTTGTCTGCGGTGTACTGTGCAGGTGCAGAACTACTGCGCCTGTGCAGTACACCACAGACAACGTGGACAGCGGCGCTCTTGCAGGCGCACTAGAGGAAGTCGCCTTCCTCACCAGCAGGGACCCCGGGCCGAACGGCTGAAGGGGGGCTACGGCATGGGAAGTGTCATCTGCAATGGGCTGGAGGAAGCCCCGGTTAAGTAGTGTGGGGAGGACTTGGTTTGGCTGATGACTCCTTTAAGGCTGGTGTCCACAGGCCTGGCTGGCACCTCCTGCGACTCCCTCCCCAATTCCCCTTGCCAAGAAAGCAAGGTGGCAAAGGCAGGAAGCCAAAACTGCAATCTTCCATAAGGTCCATTGTACCTTTCAACTTTTCTTGGCCCAAAAATGGTGAAGCACTGAAGGATTATTGTAACCGTCCAGTAATAAAATTTTCTTTTCCAGGTTTCATTGTAGGTAAATCTCATACCATTCTCTGTTTTCCCCAGTCGGGCTGTAAACAAAGTTGTCAATGTGTGAAAATACCATAAAGTAAATGCATTAGACCAGAGCTCCCCAACCCTGTCCTCAAGGCCCACCAATAGTACAGGTTTTGCAGAAAACCACAAACATGCACAGGAGGGGTAATTAGAGGCTTAGCAGAGCTGATTAACAACCTGTGTGGATTTCTACAAAACATGCACTGTTGGTGGGCCTTGAGGACAGGGTTGGAGAACTGCGTTAATATTGCTGTGAGAGGTGGTGGTATTAGCAGCAGTAGCAAGGCAATATTAGGGTGCATACACACAACCAATTTTGATTGGCCAATCACTGACCAATTTTACCTCCTCTATTCAGTATAAAGGCCAACAGACAGGGGCGTTGCTAGCTTCCTTAGAGATCCGGGGCACTTTTGGGCAGTTCAGACAGAAAATGGGTGTGGTCACGCACCAGAATGTGGTTATAGTCATGGGTGGAGCCAAATTTACATGAACTTAACAGCGGTCTAAGTAGACCTGCCCAGAAAAATGTTGGATGAAGCCCCTCTGCATTTATACAAGAAAAATGCAGCAGATAACATAAATAGGCAGTGTCATTTAAACATAACTTGGCAAAGCTATCTGGCTTCTGTGCTGGCTGGTCTGGCCTGCTGCCAGGTTATCGCCAGTTCCCCAACAGCATTCCCTGACCGTCTAGTGGACCCCCTCTCACGTTCCCACCGGCCTGCCACTGAGGCACCACAACATCAGCAGCATGCACCATAGAAGAACCACAGCTCCCTGCATGCCCCCATAAAGGCATCACAGCACCCAGCATGGCACCACAGCACCCAGTATGCCCACATAGAGGAACCACAGCACCCAGCAAAACCCCGATTGATGCACTACAGCTTCCAGCATGCCTGCCATTGGAGCACTACAGCTGAGCTGACTCTGCCTGGGGGACATCCGGGGCACTCCAGAAAAGATCCGGGGCACGTGCCACTGATCTTTTGGGTTAGCAACGCCCCTGCCAACAGATATTGAATACTATGAACAGTTTGTATAAGTAACCCCTCATACTACAATAAAGTGTTAAAACTGGCCAATTGTCTAATCAAATTTGAATGTGTGTTACTACCTGCAGCTGTGTGCCGAAAGTTATGCTATTTGCACGACCTGAGGTAATACAGTCTTGTGAGCATTGCTATGGTAATGCGCATTACACTGCTGCCAGTAGTTAGGGCAATATTGCTTTGTGCTGTCTGCACACACCAATATTAGTGCAGTTTCCTGCATCAACCCTATTGTATGACATAGCCAAATGCATCTGCTTACTTCAAACATCCAATTATTTCAGATTTTCTTCAATATTTTAATTACTTCGACATGTGTGAAAGTACTGAAGTTATGTGTGTCCTCAATGACCATGCCTCTAGTGATACTATTAAATTGGGATGATTGAGCAACATTTATTAAATCAGTTTTGAGGTTACTAAAGACATTCATGACAACATACTTCGGGGTTGTCTTTTTACTCATTTTCGTGAAATTGCACTTATTTTGTAGAAATAGTCCTCATGCTGTTAAGTATAACTGTAGAATTCCGAATAACTCTTCAAACTTTAGGGTGTATTCACTAATATATGGGAAGTGCGTGAAAAAAGGGCGCCAGGAAAAAAGGGCTTGGCTGGGTGGCGAAATTGTGACGGTGGATAGCGAAATCTCAATAACGATAAACAGTGTTAACTAAATTGGTAACAATAAATACGGTTTTAAAACAGACGGGAGTTGATAACCAAAATATATTAATGTTAAAAATCATAACGTAAGTCAACAATAAAGCTTAACCCAACCCTACTCTCACACAGAACCCTCCCCAGGTGGTGCCTAAAACTAACCACTCCCCTAGTGGTGCCTAACCCTAACAACCCCTGGTGTTGTCTAACCCTAACCGCCCCTGGTGGAGCCTAACCCTAACACCCCGGGTGGTGCCTTACCCTAACCTCCCAGGTGGTGCCGGTGTTGCATAACCCTAACTACCCCCCAGTGGTGCCTAACCCTAACCACTCCCACTGCATAAACACCCTTTTACACATAGAAACGATAGTATCTTTGATAACGTAAAATCTGTACATACAAGTGAAATAATATGACTAAAAACTATAACGTTGCAAGCTTCTAAAACGATAACATACTTCAAAAAATTTTATGTTCTAATGTTGTTAACGATATTTTTCAGGCGCCCTTTTTTTCAGCTTTTTTCACCGTATTAGTGATAATTGCATCAGAGTCTATGGCAGCGCCCTTTTCGTCTACTAGCTGCCAGCGCCCTTTGCTATGGGAAAGTTACTGTGTGCAGCAGTGCACATGCACAGCAATTTAACCGGTAAAGCCGACAGTACCGTAGCATGCATTGCGCACTTAGCACAACCTTACTGTCAGGATTACTGGTAATATTGTGCAGTGTGCTCCCTGCGCACAGCAAATTTACTGTAGGTTAGTGAGCACACCCCTTTGTGAGCATGCATGTCAGCCCCAGCAACCGAAAATATTCAACTATATATGGCAGCTTAACGAGGAACTGTACCAGCATGTAGTAAATTATTCAGGATACTCACTTTTACATTAAATACTCTGGTTTCCCCATCAGAAACACTTCCTATATCTATATATTGCTATGTAACAGTGCTGCGCCAAAGGACATATGGTTCCCCTTTGCACCCCCCACCACCCCTCATAGCTGCCCAGCTACTTGCCATATTTTGTTTTGTTGTGATTTTCGTTTTATTGTTAATGCAACCATGAAACGGAACCATGAAACTGGCATATGCCAGTGCCAGAGTCCTGATCTAAGGTAAGTATTTGTGGAATATCAGAGTGGGCTTATATATCCCTATGGCACGTCACTTGTCTGAAATTGTTAGTGTATTGTAAAAGTTTATTATACTGAATACAGAAAGAAGTATCTTCATTGATCTCTACTCGCTGACAGTAGATACTGTACTCAAAATATATTTCCCAGTAGTCCATAAAAAGATCTGTTTGCATGGGCCACTTTTGTGTAACAGGGTGTATTCTCAATCTTTTTTTAAATACTTCCAGAGAGGACCACTTGAACTTTATTGGGAGGTGATTCCACAGAGTCAGAGCAGCCTGGCAGAATGCCCAACCCTCCAGAGATAAATGCAGTATGAGCTGAACCTGACACCAGAGACCACGGGTTTCAGTGTAACAGACCAGCAGGTTCATCAGGTAGTTGGGCCCTCGGTTTGCGGGGTGTTATACTTGTTGCAGGTTTTTTTTGTCTGTTTGTTTACAAGACAAAGTAAAGATATTATGGTATCTTTAGTTAGAATGCTTTTTGTTACAGGTAGGGTTGCAACAGTATGAAATTCCACGGTATGATAACCGTAAAAAATAAAATATCACAATGTGACGGTATTATGGTATACGATATTATACAATTATTTGGACCTGGGCTCCCCCCCTTACATTTACTAATATGCCCCCCCCCCCACACACACACACACACCCCAGTAGTAGGTGGCTACAGCATAGGTAGCCAGGGATAGGTGTAGCCAGTATTAGGTGGCCGCAGCATAGATAGCCAGAGCTAGGTGTAGGCAGGATAGGTGGCTGCAGCATAGGTAGCCAGAGCTAGGTGTAGGCAGGATAGGTGGCTGCAGCATAGGTAGCCAGAGCTAGGGGTAAGCAGGATAGGTGACAGCAGCATAGGTAGCCAGAGCTAGGGGTAGGCAGGATAGGTGGCTGCAGCATAAGTAGCCAGGGATAGGTGTAGGCAGGATAGGTGGCCACAGCATAGGTAGCTTGAGCTAGGGGTAGGCAGGATAGGTGACAGCAGCATAGGTAGCCAGAGCTAGGGGTAGGCAGGATAGGTGACAGCAGCATAGGTAGCCAGAGCTAGGGGTAGGCAGGATAGGTGGCTGCAGCATAAGTAGCCAGGGATAGGTGTAGGCAAGATAGGTGGCCACAGCATAGGTAGCCAGAGCTAGGTGTAGGCAGGATAGGTGGCTGCAGAATAGGTAGACAGGGATAGATATAGGTGCCCGCAGTATAGAGGGGGGGGGGGGGGTGAGGGACGCAGCAGCAGGGGTTACAAATACTCACTTGCTGGGCCAGTCCTCATGCGTGTACTGGCTTAGTCTACTTCCTGTTCTTGCTTCCTTCTCCTTGTAATAGCGCCTAGGGTGCTGTTTCAGGAAAATGTGAGGCAAGAACAGGAAAACGAATGAAGCCAGTACAGTGCGAGGACTGGCCCGGCAAGTAAGTATTTCTTTCACCGCCACTGTTCGTGCGCTCGGCGCTCACCGCTGTGTCGCATCCCTGCCTCTATGTCGCCCTGCCCTCCCGGTCGCCCCGCCCCCCGAAAACCGGTAATACGAGATTGTGCATGGTATGATTACCATGCACAATCAAACCGCGGTATATCGTCATACCGGTATACCGCGGCAACCCTAGTTACAGGATATGCTATCTAGACGAGGATGGTTGCTGATCATGTCAGCTTCCTCAACAGGGGTGAAGATGTGCCCAGAGTGGATAAAACGTGTTAAAAACCAAATAAAGTGAAAAAAGATGGAGGTGCCTTACTTCTCAACTGACACAATCAATTTAAAAGAAAGTAGATTTTTATTTGCAGAGGCTGTGCAAACAAAAATCTGCTTTGTTTTTAATTGATTGTGTCAGTTGAGAGGTAAAGGTGCCCATAGACCTGACGATTATGGGCAGATTCGACAAAGAGAAAAATGTATCTCTAATCCAATTTGATTAGAGATAAATTTGTTTTTTGTTGATTCTGCCCATACACTACCGGCCGATTCCCGTCCGATTTCAGCATGAAATACAGTCCGCACCGCCGCTGCCCCCCAATGTATAATGTTCCCCGCTCCCCCCCCCCCCCCCCCGCTCCGTGTGTGCATTTATAGGTTACCTGTCCTGTAGCAGCCTCCGCACAGTGTCTGTAAACCTCCAGGCGGCTATCCATACATGCCACTGGTGCATAGCGTCTTCAGTCACATGCTATGCGCCAACGTCAGACACTATGTTCCAGTAGCGTGTATACGGAGAGCCGCCAGGAGGACAGGTAATGTATAAATGCGGAAATCGTCACCGTACCAGTGTTGGGCGAACACCTGGATGTTCAGGTTCGGGAAAGTTCGCCGAACATGGCCGCAATGTTCGGCATGTTCGGGCCGAACCCCGAACTCCCCGAACATCCCGCTTTTGGGGGCCGTATGAGGTCGCAGGCATAAGGGGGGAGCATGCCCCGATCGCGGGGGGGGGGGTCGGAAATTCCCCCCACCCCCTCCGCTAGCGCTCCCCCCTCGGCCCGCTTCCCCATACAAAAGTTTGGCAAAAGTAAAATAGTACCGGTGGTGGTGGTGGCCTTGCACTGTGAAGTGAGTGAGGAGGAGGAGGAGTCCGGAGAGTGACGCGTTGAGGGAGGCCGGGCAGCGGGCGGTTCAGCGGTAGTACCCTTGTGGTACTTCCGCCCTTTCTCTGACCTCACGTCCTCTGCATACGAGGGTACGCGTCACGCGTACCCTCGTATGCGTCATCACGCAGAGGACGTGAGGTCAGAGAAAGGGCGGAAGTACCACAAGGGTACTACCGCTAAACCGCCCGCTGCCCGGTCTCCCTCAACGCGTCACTCTCCGGACTCCTCCTCCTCCTCACTCACTTCACAGTGCAAGGCCACCACCACCACCGGTACTATTTTACTTTTGCCAACTTTTTGTATGGGGAAGCGGGCCGAGGGGGGAGCGCTAGCGGAGGGGGTGGGGGGAATTTCCGACCCCCCCCCCCGCGATCGGGGCATGCTCCCCCCTTATGCCTGCGACCCCATAGGGGGGCAGTATTCGGCCGAACAGGGCCCTGTTCGGCGGCCATTTAGTAGTTCGGGGCGAACCCGAACTTAAAAGGCCGAACACCATCAGGTGTTCGGCCGAACTCGAACATCACCCGAACAGGGTGATGTTCTGCAGAACCCGAACAGTGGCGAACACTGTTCGCCCAACACTACGTACCACCGCACACCTGACCAATCAACTTCGGCCTGACATTTTGCGGCACGTGCGATTGACCATGTGACCAATTGGCACTTGGCAGCACCAATTTTCATCCAATTCGGTTATAATGATCGAATTGGATGGTCAATCGGCAGGCAAGTCGTCTGATGTATGGCCACCTTAAGCCACCTCCATCTTTTTTCATTTTATTTGGTTTTTAATAAGTTTTATCCACCCTGGATGACGCTTCACCCCTGTTGTGCTAGTCGATCCTCCCCTTTTCTAAAAGGAAGGGGGGGGGATTCATCAGTCCTGTCAGGCTAGTCTGGTCAATGACTATAGGTCAGGCTGTATGCCCATATGACTGACCTATAGCCCACCCCGTAACACCTGTGCAAACTCCTACCTAACACAGAACTACAGTAACCCTGCAAGTAGATGTAGCATACAGACTGACAGATAGTATTCACCAAACAAACTAGTAGTTAGATACAAGGCACAGTATTTAAAAGTAGTATTGTCACCTGAGGCCTAAAGGCTGAGACAGTCCTGATGATAGCCGGGTGACTGCATACTGTTGAGGATTGGTTTAGGTAGTTCAAACACTTTACAGGTAGCGTGGTCAGTTCAAGCCAATGTCGGTCCAGGCAGAGTTCAAGGGAGTCCTTAAATCAAGCAGGGGTCGATCCAGGCAGCAATCAGGCAAGTCCGGGTACAAAGCAAAGTCTGGCAGCAGATAATCCAATCGAAGGCGAAGTAGAAACCAGCAGTGGTCGGCAAGGGCAATCAATCTAGAGTAAAGCTTGGTCAGGATACAAGGCAAAGTCAGCAACAGAGATCAATCAGAGTGTGAGTGCATGCCCAGCAACAAGCCAAGCCACAGCTAATGCTATCACAGGCGATGTCTGAGGGCGCTCACCTTATCTACAGTGGGATGCGAAAGTTTGGGCAAGCTTGTTAATTGTCAGGATTTTCCTGTATAAATCGTTGGTTGTTAGGATAAAAAATGTCAGTTATATATATCATATAGGAGATGAAGTTTATTGGATTTACAGAAAGTGTGCAATAATTGTTTAAACAAAATTAGGCAGGTGCATAAATTTGTCATTTTATTGATTCCAAAACCTTTAGAACTAATTACTGGAACTCAAATTGGCTTGGTAAGCTCAGTGACCCCTGACCTACATACACAGGTGAACACAATTATGAGGAGTATTTAAGGGGGTCAATTGTAAGTTTCCTTTTTCCTTTAATTTTCTCTGAAGAGTAGCAACATGGGGGTCTCAAAACAACTCTCAAATGACCAGAAGACAAATATTGTTCACCATCATGGTTTAGGGGAAGGATACAAAAAGCTGTCTCAGAGATTTTAGCTGTCTGTTTCCACAGTTAGGAACATATTGAGGAAATGGAAGACCAAAGGCTCAGTTCAAGTTAATGCTCAAAGTGGCAGACCAAGAAAAATCTCGGATAAACAGAAGCAACGAATGGTGAGAACAGTCAGAGTCAACCCACAGACCAGTACCAAAGACCTAGAACATCATCTTGCTGCAGATGGAGTCACTGTACATCGTTCAACCATTCGGCGCACTTTACTGTGGTGCCCAAATTTATACACCTGCCTAATTTTGTTTAAACAATTATTGCACACTTTCTGTAAATCCAATAAACTTCATTTCACTTCTCAAATATCACTGTGTGTGTCTCCTCTAAAATATATTTAACTGACATTTTTTATTGTAACAACCAATGATTTATACAGGAAAATCATGACGATTGACAAGGTTGCCCAAACTTTCGCATCCCACTGTATATACAAGGACTAACCAATCAGAAAGCAAAGAAATCCAAATTAACCAATAACATAGCAGCATGTCAGCAGATGAGCTGACACGCAATGCACCCAATGTACCCAATTGCTCCTTCCTGCAACCCACCTTTGCATATATTTCTTCTAGGAGTTATATGCGCCCAAAAAAACCTAGTGAAGTGTTGCACTATTTGGATACCGTTGTCTCTGTTTTTTCCAAGGTGTCCATCACCCCATCCTCTCGTCATGTCAGCTTCCTGTCTATGAGCACCAGCAGATATCTTTGGAAAGCAAATCTCAGTGGGAAAATATCAGTGAGATAGGTTCGCCAATCTTGTGCCAATGGAAATCTGTTTTAGCATAATTCAATCCAGATGTTGGAGCCTCAAATGACAACCAGTGAGAGAAAAGTTATTCCCTTGTTTACCTGGCTGAGCAGCCCTTTTAGGAGGCCTTTTGTACAGTAATGAAGTACGCATAGCGAGAACGTATTCGATTCCCTCTAGATATGAATCACATGTTTAGTGGGGAAAAAATGCTTCAGTTTTTCCCCCCGCACATCAATTAGGAAGCAGCCTATTGATTTCAATGGGTTGTGCAGAACTGTGATAGAACTCTGATGCCACTGACAGTGAGTCAACACACTCCCCATCAGTGGTATTGGAGCACTGTTACTAAAAATCCACCATTTCATTAATATTGCAGCCAATTTTGCACAATTACTGTTACCTGCATTACCTAAGTACTGTAATGTTTACATTATCAGAGTACCGTGTATTATGCAATTGCAGAACGCAGTACTGCGGTATCGTATGCCTTACCTAGGTAAAACGGGGCATAATAATTGCACCAAGCAGGCTACACTACCAATAAATAGCACCAGTAAATCTGTGCACAGCAGTTTTACTCCAATACACTCCAATGAACAATATAAGCAGTCGCCTCTCATCTGCTGCTGACTGAAGGTGGGCAGACACTGGTCAAGAGCATGCATGCAATTACCCTAAAAAGTATGTCCAGTTAATGTGTGGTTATAAGATGTATATGTATGTGTGCTGTGCCATTCACCTGCATGTTTCTTCCACAGATCTCAATATCACAGCAGCTGTTCTCTCTCTGCTCAGCATAACTCTTATGGTAATGGGATCAATTTGTATAACGATGGTTTTGAGCAAAGGAGTGGAATTCCTCCTGAAGCCTGCCTCATTCTTTTTCATTCTTTCAGGTAAGGAAGCTTCTGTACAGTACAAAATGTTACAAAGATGTGCTCTGCATTATATTCATCTATGGTCACCTCATTCACGTGAAAGAGAGCCTACAAAGCACTGAAATTGCTGTAAGACTGAGGCCTCGATTCACTAAAGGGTGCTAAATGTTAGCACGCCAGTGAAAAGGCACTTAGGACGCGAAAAGGGCCGCTTCACGTGCTAATATGCACGCAAGCGTTTGCGCGTGAAAAGGTTAGCGATGCGCGGTGCGTGAAACGTCGCACCGGTGCGCATGAAACGTCGCACCGTTTGCACGCAAAATAGCCTGAAAAGCTGTTTTACATGCGAACGGAGCGACTTTTCGTGCGCACCAACTTAACGCGCGATCAGTAAGAGCTTTAGACGTGCAAACTGCTTAGCCCCCTAGTTTGCACGTCCAAAGCGTTTAGGCGTGCTAACTGTGTTAGCACCCTTTTGTGAATTAAGCCCTAAGAGTTTTAAAAGGACATGAACAATAGAATAATAAAACCATATTTCCCTTGTGAGAAGTTTAATTTATTATATTTTTAACCTCTAACTAATCATGATAACTGATAATATCAATAAACACTGATGAGCCAAAAACATTAAAACTATTGTTAAATCTACCTAAGTGTAGATTTGTCTTATGCCTTCAAATCAGCTCTGACCCATTGAGGTATAGACTCTACAAGGCATCTGAAGGTGTTCTGTGGTATCTGCCAACAATACATTTAGCAGCAGATAATTAATACTTTACTACTTTAGCTCAGGGGTTATTTTCACCTTAAGGGGGCAAGCAATTTTCACATTTCAGTGCTCATCCCATTCATTCCCCCAAAACTTTATCACTACTTACCAGGGCCGGGCCGAGGCATAGGCTGGAGAGGCTCCAGCCTCAGGGCGCAGTGTAGGAGGGAGCGCACAATTCATACAGCTGTCATTCCTAATTGTGTTTTAAGCAGAAAGAAATAAGAAAAGGGGATACATGGCAGTGACTGCAAGCCAGAAACTACATATTAAGGTGTTGGGGAGGTTGTGGGCCCTGTGGCGCCTCTTAGTCTAATAGCAATCAGTGTGTGACAGCTGGGGTGCGAAGGATGGAGGGGCGCATTTTGGTGTCTCAGCCTTGGGTGCTGGAGGACCTTGTCCCAGCTCTGCTACTTACCATACCTGAATGATGTTTATCGTTTTTTTTTCACCACAAATTAGGCTTTTTGTGAGTGATGTTTTTGTTTTCAGTAATTACTTTATTTTCCATTGTAAAGAGAAAAAAAAACTGAAAAATATACTATTTCTTAAATTCCATCCCCTATATTTTTTTAAATAAACAATGCTACTGTAGATAAAACACATGTTATTTGCCTGTTTGTCATGGCTATAACAACATTTAAAGAGGAACTCCAGTGAAAATAGTGTAGTTGAAAAAAAGTACGGAATTTTTACAATAATTATGTATAAATGATTTAGTCAGTGTTTGCTCATTGTAAAATCTTTCCTTTCACTGATTTACATTTTGACATTTATCACATGGTGACATTTTTACTGCTGACAAGTGATGTCACTAGAAGGAGATGCTGCTTGCATTTTTGGCAGTTGGAAACAGCTGTTATTTCCCACAATGCAACAAGGCTACCACAGTGTGATGTCAGAACCTCAGAGCTGTGAGGCGCTGACATCACACTGTGGAAGGGGTTTCACCCAAACATCAGCCATACAAAGCCTGATCCATTTTAGAAAAGGAATAGATTTCTCATGGAAAAGGGGGTATCAGCTACTGATTGGGAAGTTCAATTCTTGGTTACAGTTTATCTTTAAATTATATTCCTAGTACGATGTATTGCAACAATACATTATTTACAAAAAATAAACATGTCCCCTATTTTTTTTTTTGAACTGTACCTTGTAAATAATTACAAGCCCTTATTTGCAAAAGTAAAAGTAATATACCCCCATCACATATATATTAAAAAAAAAAAAGGTAGAAAAAAATGCTGTCACTTTTTAAACCATCTCAGGTTTACTTGAAGTTGTTGTTTAAAGGGTACCTAAAGTCACTGTAAAGTCCCAAGTTTAATTTACCTAGGGCTTTTTCCAGCACACTGTAGATGTCTTCGTCCCTCATAGTCTTTCTGCTCTTCTCACTTCAGCCGCTGTCCCCTTCAAAAGCCATGGTTTCGGTGCCTCAATTCAATTCCCGTAGCCAGGAGCATTCTGCACTGGCGCGGTTTGAAAAAAATTGAAACTGCACATGTGCCAAATGTCCCCAGCAACAAGAGCACAATGAGGTGCGTGGCCCAGGGCTGCACATGTGCAGTAGCCTGCAATTACTTAAAGGAATACTATCAATGCCCAAGTGTTCTAAATGACAATGTACAAATAATGTCTAAGTAGCTGTGTAAACATTTTCCTACTTTTCATGTTAAATATCAAAGGTAAAAGCTTTAATTTATTGAGAGTAGAATTTAGCTATATTGGGACAAATCAATTGCAGAAGGGGTGTCTGCTTCAATGCACAGCCAGAGTTGCATATCAGACTACAGAGTATTTTTCTCAGAAAGCAAAAACAGTATGAAAAGCTGTGACAAAAGCTGTGAGCGCTCTCTCTCTCTCTCTCTCTCTCTCTCTCATACAGAATTACACACAGGGTTAACTGATCAAGTGTGAGGGGAATTCCCCCTCTCCTCATGGCTCATTCTGCCATCAGTTTTGGCATCAGTAAAGTTTGAAAGTATTTTGATAACAGTAAACAAAGAGGTTGCCAGTGAAATGTATACACCAGTACTTAGCAGCACTTCCCAAACAATTCCTATCTCAATTGAAAAAAATATGTAGATCAATAGTGTTCCATTAAGTCAGACAGATTTCAGAGGGGCACAGCAGCTAAAGCAGAAAGGCCTTAAAGTACCAGGATGACTACATGTGGCTGGAAGAAGTTCTAGGTAAGTTAAAATGGGGACCTTACTGTCACTTTAGGTTCTCTTAAATAATTTTCTTGAAGGCACTTGGTTTAAAATGTTTTGATGATTGGCAGCTTGAAGAACCACAGTATATCAGTGACAAGACAATATATATATACACTGTACAGCGCTGCGTAATATGTCGGCGCTATATAAATGCTAAATAATAATAATAATAATATCAGGCCAAGAGTCTCTAGTGAGATTTAGAGTGCCAACAACATAAAGGTAAAAGTGCCAACAACATAAAGCAAACCTGAAGTGACAATAGTCCTAGTCCTGATCTTAAAGAGACACTGAAGCGAAAAAAAATATCTGATATAATGAATTGGTTGTGTACTATGAATAATTACTAGAAGATTAGCAGCAAAGAAAATATTCTCATACTTTTATTTTCAGGTATATAGTGTTTTTTTCTAACATTGCATCATCCTATAATATGTGCAGATTACACAACACTCAGCATTCAAAATGAGTCTTTCAGAGCAGTCTGTGAAGTAATGACCTCTCCTCTAGCAGAGGAAAAGTAAACAGTTCAATTACAGTTGAGATAATAAAAGTCAGATAACAGCCCTCTCCACGACTAAGTTAGTCGGAGAGCTTAATAGCTTGTTTGCATAGAGATAACAACTGGAGTTTCTCAACTCTTCCTGTACTGGAAACCATTAGACTGATGTATCTGATCTTAATGTTTTTTTTCTTAGCTGTATTACACATACAAATCATAGTATCATCATTTTTTTTCCGCTTCAGTGTCTCTTTAAAGGATGCCAGACCTTTCTCCCTGTTCACCTCCAATCCGCTCGGTTCCCATGGAACAGCCTACATACGTTGTACCAGGGCATGCAATACAACACAAGCACTGGCCCGCATCCTTAATTGAGCTCCTGTGGCTAGGGAGGTTGATCTAAGGGATGCAGGGATTCCTGTAATGATACTGTCACTCAATCTAATCATAATGATTAGGTCAATAGACAGTAATCTAATATATGTAGAAGACTTTAACCACTGCTATGATTTGTGAAGCCTAATTTTAGTATTGGATTTCCTTTAACCTTTTGCCGACCACGTAACGCCGAATGGGGCGAGGTTTTTCAGGAGATCGTGCTCGCCAATGCACGCGCATCTCCGATTGAATGACAGAGCGTCTCCCAGGCGCGATCACCGCTAGGAGACTGTTAGATGGTGAAACCGCCGTCTAATAACACTGTACAGCGATGTGATCTATGGCAGCGCTGTACTGGGGACAGCCGTGTGACACGGCTGTCCCCCTGGCAGGCTCAGGAGTGACCGGCTGTCATAAGCTGATGCCTATGACAGCCGAACACGGTGATTGGCTGGCGGGGGGAGGGAGGAAGTTCTGGCCAAAAAGAAAAAAAAATAGCTTATTTTATTAACAAATAAAACAAATAAATATTTATAAAAAATAAATAAAACTCCAGGAGCAATCAGAGCCCACCAACAACAATCTCTGTTGGTGGGCAGAAAGGGGGTAATCACTTGTGTGCTGAGTTGTGCGGCCCTGCAGTGAGGCCTTAAAGAGACACTGAAGCGAAAAAAAAAATATGATATAGTGAATTGGTTGTGTACTATGAATAATTACTAGAAGATTAGCAAAGAAAATATTCTCATACTTTTATTTTCAGGTATATAGTGTTTTTTCTAACATTGCATTATTCTATAATATGTGCAGATTACACAACACTCATCATTCAAAATGAGTCTTTCAGAGCAGTCTGTGAAGTAATGACCTCTCCTCTGGCAGAGGAAAAGTAAACAGTCCAGGAACAGTTGAGATAATAAAAGTCAGATAACAGCCCTCTCCACGACTAAGACTTAAGGCCCATACACACGTCGGATTTTAGCGAATGACCCGTCGTTTGAACGTTCCGTCGTTCGGACGTTTCCGTGTCAAATCCGACGTGTGTACAGACTATCGTTCGGGTGATAAGACTGGTTACCAACGATCCGCCGAGCGGATCGCTGGTAACCAGTCTTATCACCCGAACGATAGTCTGTACACACGTCGGATTTGACACGGAAACGTCCGAACGACGGAACGTTCAAACGACGGGTCATTCGCTAAAATCCGACGTGTGGATGGGCCTTTAGTCGGAGAGCTTAATGGCTTGTTTGCATAGAGATAACAACTGGAGTTTCTCAACTCTTCCTGTACTGGAAACAATTACACTGATGTATCTGATCTTAATGTTTTATTTCTTAGCTGTGCTACATATACAAATCATAATATCATAAAAAAAATTTTCGCTTCAGTGTCTCTTTAAAGCTGCATTGGCCTAATTAGTGAAAAGTGGCCTGGTCACTGGGGGGGTGTTAAGACTGTGGTACTTAAGTGGTTAAAGTGTAACTGTCGGGCAGAAAATCAAAGATCAATACTTTATTTTTATCTGGTTAACAAGTAATAAGAGTGCTAACCAGGCAATCCAAAAGTTACAAATCTCTCTTACTTTTCTAAACCATAAAATATCATTCCCCAGTTTCCCTGGCTCTTATTTGGCACCTCTGCCGCACAAAGAAAGTTGCAGGGTATGCCAGTGTTTACTTTTTTTCTTCCTTACTTTCCTTCCTTTTCCCCTCACACATAACTAATGCAGCCTGATTGGCTGAAGCCTCTTTCCCTACCATTTTCCTCACCCACACCTCTGTTCCTCTCTGATTGGTCAATGTTTCTTATGCTGAGGAGCTGAGAAACTCACTCAGAACTAGGTGGGAGTGTCTGAAGACTGGGAGGAGGGCAGGCAATGCATACACAATCGGGCAGAGGAGAGTAAGGGAGGAAATTACATCAGGATTGGCTTCAAAATAGACTAAGAAGGATTTTCTCTTTTTTTTACTATAGAAAAAACACTAAAATCAAAAATGTAGACAGGCAAATACATACTGTATGTAAGTAGAGCAAGTATTTTTCTACTTCTGTATGTGAGGGTTTTTTTTCTGAGATAGTATGGCTGACAGCTCCTTTTCAAAGGGTACCAGAAGTGACATAAAGGACCATAGGCAACTAACTTTTTCTCTTCTTTTGTTCTCCTAGGAGATCATTTTTAAACTTATTTTTAAAATAACTTTTCAGTACTTTGCAAAAGTACCAAAAAGTAAATAAAAAGGATTATTTTGAGTATTTTCTTGCTTGTTGGTGGTTTAAAAGGCATTTTATTGACATTTTATTGACAAGTTTTAAAAATATCACCTAGGAGAAAAGTCAGGAGAAAAAGTGATTTACCTATGGGCCATTTCTCTAAACTGAAGTAAAGTGAAACTCATAAATAGTAGACATACTGTGCACAATATTTAGATGCGTAAAGCATTATCACATGTAACTAATCATTGCCAGTTACTAAACTACAGTAATGCATTATGCATATCAATAAAGCACAAGGAAGCAGGTCACTTCGACGCTGGGACAGGGACTAATATATCAGCACGGCTATCAGTACGGCTATAGCTGCAATGCTATGGTACCTGTAATCCGATTGCCATCGACAGCTGGACCTGGAAGTACATATCTTCTACCGAGTTGCGCACCAACTTGGAGGGGGAATAGTATTTTACGCCACCAGGAATTTCAGCGGCAGCAAGGTGAGCTTTCACTTGGCTCCTTCTGCAGGGACGGATCTAGACCTGGGGCAAGGTCAGGTTTTGGCGCCTAAACTGCCATTCCCCATCCACATTTTGCCGCCTTTTTAAGAATTTAACAAACTGCGCCTGGGGCAAGAGACCCGCTTGCCCCCCCCTAAATCCGTCCCTGTCCTTCTGTGCCAAACTAACCGGTGGCGTACTAATATGTATGTTGAGGGTGGAGCTTCTGATATCTTGGGAAAATGGGGCTTTCTTGGACATAATGTCAAAAACCAAAACAACTACAATTATCCTGTAAGATGAATACAATGTTTTCTCCCAAGAGGAAAGTTTTCACTTTATACAAAAAAAAAATGTAAAAGTGTACATCATATAAGGCTAGAAAGTTGAAACCAGAAATCTAATAAGCCGTATTCCACACATTGAGTCTTTTGCAAACTGTTCTAGTCACTTGAGTTTGTCATCTCAAGAGCATGCTAATCTATTTCTTTCACTTGTTACTTGCCAGGTGTTTTCGTCATCATCACCATGGCGGTATTTCGTCAGGCTGTCGGTTGGCTCATGGCAAGTAACCAGAATGTAGCGTTGGAATTTGAATACTCCTGGTCTACAGCATGTGCGGTAGCAGCGGGAGCCATTTTGATATTTGGGGGACTATGTTGCCTGATTCTGATATTGCCGTCTTTGCCCAAAAAGCCTTGGGAATCTTGCATGAAGAAAGGAAGCAGTTCTTAAAATATAAATGATGAAGACCATTGCTGCTTAATTTCCTAGTCGATGAGCTGGAGACCGATCAAACATGGCCGGGCTCTTAACACTGAAGTCCTTTGCAATGCAAGGACAGTTGTTTGTTTACGTCATTGTCATATTTCGCACCTGATCCAGATTAACAGTCAGTATTCAAACTTTGTGGTAATTCTTGCAAAGGAAGATGCTCTGATATATATGGACAATCTATTTATATCCTATTTCGGACCGGATGTTTTTTTCCCTTTTGTAAATAAGCTTTGTAGCATCCAGAACTCTGTTAATGTATTGTATTCGGGGGTTGGGAAGGGCTATTGTATAAAAAAACAAAAACTTTTTTTTTCTTTTTTTGGTGTTATATTATATTGTGCTATTAAAGATTATTTTTATTCTGGAGAGTGTGTGCATTGAATTTACACAAATATATTCCATGCTTTGGCTTTGCTATTTTAAAATCTCAGATACTGTGAAGACCCTTAATAGAAAGCCGACCAAGGATGCTGCTCTACTGAATGCTGTGATCCAATTTATATGGAAATCATAAAACCGTATGATTGTGTGAACTGGCTAAGCATGGTGTATATCAGGAACTGGGAGGTTGCAAATAACAAAAGGTGCCCCTTTACAATGATACAGAGCCTTTGAAAACCCCCAAAATTCATTTTTTATTGTTTGCAGATACAAACATTAAAGTGGATCCGAGATAAACTTTTACTCATTGCATAATTGTCTTCCTTTTATATAGTTTATAGTTTTTTTTTGTTTTAATACTCTGATCCCCTATAAACTAAACAAGCCTTACCCACAGCTTCTCCAGTGCCTTGGCACTCTCAGATCCATGTAGCAAGGGCTTATGGGAGCTCAGTGTGGGCAGGAGGAGAAGGAGGAAGAGGAGGTGGTACTAGCCAGAGAGTTCAGAGGCAGAGGGGAGGAGGAGAGGGGAGTGAAGTTTTCACAGGCTGAGGGCTGGAGATGCAGAGTAGCTTGCCTGTGTGTAATGATCACATACAGAACATGGCCGCTCTTATTGCATCACAGGAAGAAATAATCATATGCCGTTGAAGCTGTTCTGTTTGCAGCTAGAGTTGCTGTGTAAACTAAATATCTAAACTTTAGATAAGATATAATGGGCTTGATTCACAAAGCGGTGCTAACCCAGTTAGAGACTTTAGGCATGATAACCATTGCACCACGCTGGTGAAAAGGCAGTTTAGGCGTGATAAGTTTAGGCATGATAAGTTTAGATAAGTTTAGATCCCGTGCAAAGTCCCGCACGCAAAGCAGCACCATTAAACTTTATGCGAAGTGCACCAGACTTTGATAGCGCAAAACTTTTGATCAGCTGTGCACTGCGGTGCTAACCCAGTTGGTGCTCAACCCATTCACGTTCCGTCGTTTTCACTTGAGAAATGTTCACCTCCCATTCATTGGCCTATAACTTTATCACTACTTATCACAATGAACTGATCTATATCTTGTTTTTTCCACTACCAATTAGGCTTTCTTTGGGGGGGGGGTACATTTTGCTAAGAGCCACTTTACTGTAAATGCATTTTAACAGGAAGAATAAGAAGAAAAACGGATTAAAACGAATTAAAACTCACGTATTGTATTTGCCCATATGTCCCGGTTATTACACCGTTAAAATTATGTCCCTATCACAATGTATGGCGACAATATTTTATATGGAAATAAAGGTGCATTTTTTCCGTTTTGTATCTATCACTATTTACAAGTTTAAAATAAAAAAATAGAGAAATATTTCATCTTTACATTAATATTTAAAAAGTTTAGACCCTTAGGTAAATATTTACATTTTTTTTATTGTAATGTTTTTTGTTTTTTCATATTAAACATTTTATTTGGGTAGTTTTGGGAGGGTGGGATGTAACAATAGATTTATAATGTGTTTGAGTTTTATTTTTTTTACTTTTAGTTGTAGTTTTACTTTTTGGCCACAAGATGGCGGCCATGAGTTTGTTTACATGATGTCACTCTAAGCGTAACATACGCTTAGAGAGTCGCATGGGGGACGCTACAGCCAGAAAAAGCGCAGCTTCCGAGAGAAGCTGTCGCTTTTTCAGCGGGGGAGAGGAATCAGTGATCGGGCACCATAGCCCGTTTCACTGATTGCCTGGCTAACGAACCGCGGCCGGGGGCGCGCGTGCACGTGCGCGATCGGCCGCGGGAGCGTGCATGGTTCCTGGACGTAGTTTCTACGTCCAGGAACTAAAATAGGTTAAACCTATCACGACTAAACTTATCACACCTAAACTTATCATGCCTAAACTTATCACACCTAAACTTATCATGCCTAAACTGAGTTTAGGCGTGATAAAGGGCTTTTCACCAGCGTGCTAACTGTTAGCACCTCTTTGTGAATCAGGCCCATAGTTAGTTTTTCATCTCGGATCCGCTTTAAATGGTATGTGAAATGGTAAATATAAGAAAAAAAAATCACCACTAAAGTGGACCTAAACCCAGAACTTCCTCGTTGCTCTAAAATAAAAGCAACAGCATAATATCCTTTACAGAAAAACATTTCTTTATTACTGCTTACAGAACTCCTCAGAGATGCTGCTTTGTAGTTACTTCCTGGTTTGCTGGGAGCACATACAGGGTTAACCTCCTATGTTTACTTATAGCCTGTCTGAACGGCACACTGCGGCACAGATCAGACAGAGCTGAAAGCTCAAATTGCAGTGGCTCATTACTAGCAGACAAGGGAGTATTAAGGTGGCCACTAATGATCCAATCTTTTTCATCCAATTTTACCAAATCTATGTAGTATAAGGGTAATTTGAGTGAATATACTGAATGGATAATTTAGGCAGTCCCTCATATTACATAGAAATGGTAAGATTGGATGAAAGAGATTGGATCATTAGTGGCCACCATTAGACACGCTGTTATCTCTAAATACAAACAGGGTGAATTTTTCTGTGTTTTCTTCACTCCTGTGGAAAAGTTTAAGTCCTTTTCAAATATGCTAAGCTTTGAGCCTCAAGCACCTGTACTAAAAATGTAATTATTGTTATTGTGTATTTATATTGGCTTATTCCACATAGAATAAATAGTCATGTTGCCTATAATATAATAATGCAAAATTTCCAGAATAAATGTGTAAAGCCTTATATTTATCTTTATAATTGTTTTCCATTTTTGCTATGTTTACTTGTATGTATCTACTGTATTATAAATGTTTGAATATTTCCCATTGTCAATTGGGAGCCTCTTTAGTCCTTGAATTAAAGGAAACCCGAGGTGAGAGGTATATGGAGGCTGCCATATTTATTTCATTGTAAACCATTCCAGTTGCCTGGCAGCCCTGTTGATCTTCTGGCATACATAGTGTTTGAATCAAAACCCTGAAACAAGCATATGGGCTAATCCAGTAAAACCTAATTCAGCTGAGTCAGAGTACCTGATCTGCTGCATGCCTGTTCAGGGTCTATGGCTAAATGTATTAAAAAACAGAGGATCAGGAGGACTGACAGGCAGGGCCGTTTCTTGGGCAGTGCGGTCAGGGCGACCGCCCTGGGCAGAGACAGGCAAGTAGAAGAAGGGGGGGCACAGGAAGAAGGATATAACCGCTAGGGAGCTGCTGACGTGCGGTGCAGACAAATGGAAGAAGATTCCCAGCTTAATCACCTTCCTTGACTCTTCCTAGGCTGCCTGTGTCAGACATCAAGTCACCATCGCGTCACCATCGCGTGATGACACCTGATGTCCTGTAGCGGTACTGCAGGCTGTCAGTGTGCTGCGCCCATGGAGGAGTCAGCCTGTGTGTTCTCCTGGTCCCAGCTTCCTCCTAGATGAGCGGCTGGTAACTAGTAAGTAGGCATATCTACTTGTGACCTGTGACTGTGTGACTGTCCCTAAAGAGTAAGGGTTCGCAAGTCCATGGGGGTTGGGGTGAAGTGGGTGCAATTTTACACCCTCAGAAACTGCCCTGCTGACAGGCAACTGGTATTGTTTAAAAGGAAATAAATATGCAGCCTCCATATCCCTCTCACCTCAAGTTCCCTTTAACTGCGGGTATGTTTCATGCTAAGAATATTGAAATTGTGTAACCTTACTGCTCTCTCCTCTATCTTTGTTTAAAACTCAGCTGAAAGCGAACATTTGAAGGCAGGGTGAAGTCCCACCCCTTAACAGTCCATACACTGTAGAAATACTTACAGTACCTGAATAGAAGTCTTCATGAAAATGAGAGACTGAGGAATCATATGACTGTTCATCTACCACCCAGGAAATGAGCCACTACTTCTTAGACTTCTTGTATAGTCAAGTTGTATCTCACTCCTCCTATTCACTGCTTTGTGATGTGGGGAATATCTAAATTCATTTGCAGTGAGCGGCACTGTTGCCTGTCTGCATAGCATTGCTATAAACTACCTTTTACTTTTCATCATTACAATTTGTGCTGAGGGACTTATTCTCCTATATTTACAATTAGACTAGCCATTGAGCAGTAGTATTTTTTGTCTACATCGCATGGCCATCAGAGGCGTAGCTAGGGTTTTCAGCGCCCGGGGACAAAGACAATTAATGCGCCCCCCTAAGGTAAAGTGGCGTGGCCAAATGTGGGCGTGGTTATGGGTGGAGCCAAATGTACATGGAGGTTAGCAGGCTCACACTCACCCACTCTCCCTCAGTATGTACCTTCCAGCATGTTCCAAGACAAATTCAGCAATCATGAGCAAACATGAGGCCCCCAACATGACCAACTCAGCAATCATGAGGCCCCCAACAAGACACATTTAGCAATCATGAGGCCCCCAACAAGACAAATTTAGCAATCATGAGGCCCCTAACAAGACAAATTCAGCGATCTTGAGGCCCCCAACAATTCATGAGGCCCCCAACAAGACAAATTCAGTAATCATGAGGCCCCCAACAAGACAAATTCAGCAGTCATGAGGCACATAAATAGACAGCATTTCACATAAATAGGCAGAATGCCCCCTTAATATGGTAGACACCTCTCACCTGGCAGCAGTTCCCCAAAATACACTCAATCTGACAGCAGTGGTTCCCCAAAAATAGATAGCCCCAGGTCTATAGGTGTCCCCAGAATAGGTGGCCAGCAGTATAGATGTCCCCAGAACAGGTAGCCAGGGGTAGAGATGTCCACAGAACAGGTAGCCAGGGGTATATGTGCCCAGTATATGTAGGCAGGGGTATGTGTCCCCAGTATATGTAGCCAGAGGTATATGTGCCCAGTATATGTAGCCAGGGGTATAATATGTGCCCAGTATATATAGTCAGGGGTATATGTGCCCAGTATATGTAGCCAGGGGTATATATGCCCAGTATATGTAGCCAGGGGTATATGTTTCCAGTATATGTAGCCAGGGGTATAATATGTGCCCAGTATATATAGTCAGGAGTATATGTGCCCAGTATATATAGTCAGGGGTATATGTGCCCAGTATATGTAGCCAGGGATATATGTGCCCAGTATATGTACCCAGTATATCTAGCCAGGGGTATAATATGTGCCCAGTATATATAGTCAGGGGTATATGTGCCCAGTATATGTAGCCAGGGGTATATGTGCCCAGTATATGTAACCAGGGGTATAATATGTGCCCAGTATATATAGTCAGGGGTATATGTGCCTAGTATATATAGTCAGGGGTATATGTGCCCAGTATATGTAGCTAGGGGTATATGCACCCAGTATATGTAGTTAGGGGTATATGTGCCCAGTATATGTAGTTAGGGGTATATGTGCCCAGTATATGTAGGCAGGGGTATATGTGCCCAGAGTAGGTAGCCAGGGGTATATGTGCCCAGTATATGTAGTTAGGGGTATAATATGTGCCCAGTATATATAGTCAGGGGTATATGTGCCCAGTATATGTAGCCAGGGGTATAATATGTGCCCAGTATATATAGTCAGGGGTATATGTGCCTAGTATATATAGTCAGGGGTATATGTGCCCAGTATATGTAGCCAGGGGTATATGCACCCAGTATATGTAGTTAGGGGTATATGTGCCCAATATATGTAGGCAGGGGTATATGTGCCCAGAGTAGGTAGCCAGAGGTATATGTGCCCAGTATATGTAGTTAGGGGTATATGTGCCCAGAGTAGGTAGCCAGGGGTATATGTGCCCAGTATATGTAGTTAGGGGTATATGTGCCCAATATATGTAGGCAGGGGTATATGTGCCCAGAGTAGGTAGCCAGGGGTATATGTGCCCAGTATATGTAGTTAGGGATATATGTGCCCAATATATGTAGGCAGGGGTATATGTGCCCAATATATGTAGGCAGGGGTATATGTGCCCAGAGTAGGTAGCCAGGGGTATATGTGCCCAGTATATGTAGTTAGGGGTATATGTGCCCAATATATGTAGGCAGGGGTATATGTGCCCAGAGTAGGTAGCCAGGGGTATATGTGCCCAGTATATGTAGTTAGGGGTATATGTGCCCAATATATGTAGGCAGGGGTATATGTGCCCAATATATGTAGGCAGGGGTATAGGTGCCCAGAGTAGGTAGCCAGGTGGGAGTAGGTAGCCAGGTGTCCCCCTCCCCAGCAGGAGGGGAGCAGCGCAGAGAAGAGGGAGAGCTGTGAGCAGCGGTAGGAGAGGGGGGCAATCTCCCCCCTCCTTCCCTCACCTTAGGTGCTCTCCCTCCCTCGCTCTCCCCTCCATTACTGTCCGGGTCGGGTGGCTGGCAGCAGCGGGCGGAACTTACCTTTGTCTAGTCGCAGCGCCGGATGGATCTGCCGCTACTCTGGTCTGGTCCAGACCAGAGCAGCGGCTGCGGGACCCGAACTTCCGGCCGGCGCTGGAGCGAGACGGAGGTGAGTTCCGCCCGCCGCTGCCAGCCACCTGGACAGTAATGGAGGGGAGAGCGAGGGAGGGAGAGCACCTAAGGTAAGGGAAGGAGGGGGGTGATTGCCCCGAACATCCGGCCGGCGCTGGAGCGAGACGGAGGTGAGTTCCGCCCGCCGCTGCCAGCCACCTGGACAGTAATGGAGGGGAGAGCGAGGGAGGGAGAGCACCTAAGGTGAGGGAAGGAGGGGGGTGATTGCCCCCCTTCCCCACAGCTCTACCTCTTCTCTGCGCTGCTCCCCTCCCCCCCCCCCCCCCAAAAAGAAAAAAAAAACCCGTAGCTCAGCTAGGCGGAGGGTGCCCTTGGGGACCCGGCGCCCCGGGGCACTTGTCCTACACCGACCCCCCCTAGCTCCGCGCCTGATGGCCATAAAATGCCTTTACTGTTCATCATGGCTTTGTTCTGTGGGCCTTTTTCTACAATATTTGCAACTGCAGAATATTGGAACAAGCACTGAGCAGCAGTGCTGCTTATCTGCACAGTATATGCAAGCTTTTTGTTACAGTTCATAACTGCTTTGTGCTGTGAAGCTTATTATAATACATTTGCAGCATAAAAAAAACAGATGTTGAGCATCAGTGTTGCATCTTCAACAAAGTAAATACTATTTTAAACTTTGTAAAATAAAAAATAGAAGAAAGTATAACATACTTGGTTATACAGCTATAAATGGGTAAATGTAATTCCTTCCTGTCTGATTTGTTAAAATAAATCAAAGTTACTGTTGGGGAAAAAACAAAGTACACCCTACAATGGTTATCTTTTTTTTCATATCCAACACTCAGAGCCGGGACAAGGTCCTCCAGCACCCAAGGCTGAGACACCAAATCCCTGCCACCCGAGCCATCAAACACTGATTGCTATTAGACTAAGAGGCGCCACAGGGCCCACAACCTCCCCAACACCTTAATATCTAGTTATCTGGCTTGCAGTCACTGTCATGTATCCCCTTTTCTTATTTCTTTCTGCTTGAAACACAATTAGGAATGACAGCTGAATGAATTCTGCGCCCCCTCCTACACTGCGCCCTGAGGCTGGAGCCTCTCCAGCCTATGCCTCGGCCCGGCCCTGCCAACACTTTAAGTGTACACGAGGCAAACGGGTTAAAAAACAGATACTTACCCAAGAAGAGGAAAGCCTTTCGAACCTCTAGAGTAGGGGGTCAGGAACCTTTTTGTCTGAGAGAGCCACATATTTTAAAATGCAATTCCATCAGAGCCATACAATATGTTTCAAACTGGAACAGTAGGGCTCACATCCCTGTTGCCATGGTGATGTATATACAGTTGGGTTTCAGAAACATCAGCAATTTCCCAGAGAGCCAGACAGGAGAAATACCGACTAACAGCTTGTACAATTAGCTAGGTTACTTGAGGGTTGATTCACTTTGTAGGACGAGATCCCCACACTTTGGCCCAATAGGCTGTCTGTCAAGTGACAGACAGCCTATTGGGCCAATCAAAGTGCAGGGATCTCGTTCTACAAAGTCCCTTTCAAAGTCACTTGCGCTGCCACACTAAGCTGTGCTGCTTGAGCAGTGTAGCGTAATGAATCGATTCCTACTGATTTGTATGTGAGCTTGATGTAGCAATCCAAAGAGCCACATCTGGCTCCCGAGCCTTAGGTTCCCTGCTCTAGAGGCTTCCCATGCCACCCTCTGACCCACCATGGCCACCCGCAGAACACTGAAGAAATCCAACAAGAGCTTGCCAGATTGAAGAAGAGGCCACTTCAGGCATGAGGTTGGTTGTACTGGCTGGATAGTGTACTGGTTAAGGGCACCACCTCTGACATAGGAGACCAGGGTCTGAATCTCAGCTCTTTCTACTCAGTAAGCCGGTACCTATTCAGTAAAGAGTGCATGAACAAGGCTCCCTAACACTGCTGGTTGGCCTATTGAGCGCTTCCATAGTGGCTGCAGCTCTCAAGTGCTTTGAGTCCGGCAGGAGAAAAATGCTATCCAAATTTTAGAATTATTATTATTATCACTGCACCTGCGTGAGTATAGCCACACCTGGGAATTAAGCTGGAGCCACTCTTGCACACTGGGGAGGCGTGCTCGCGCAGGTGCAGCACTATGTGCTTGTGCCTGAAGAGGAGCATGGCCCAAACCTTCTGGAAGGTTGGTAGTGAGGAGAATACAGGAAACCTCTAGAGCAGTGGTCCTCAAACTAAGACCCGCGGGCCGAATGCAGCCCACCGAGGCTTTTTCACTGGCCCCCCTAAACACAAAATCTATAAATTATAGATGTGGCCCACTGTACCTTTTAAATATTGGCTGCCTACATATAGAATAGCAGTGCTGGCATTACCCATCCACATACTGTAGAAGCCAGTGAGCGGTCATTCGCTGGCTTCCAATCCAATTCTGAATCAGGTGACACTGCTGTCCAACTGGAAGACAGGTTGCCTCCTGAGTATGCTTCACTGTCTGATGCACAAAGACGCTCTTCAGTGCCGCATGCCTTAGTGGCTGCTGCTGGGAGTTCTCCTCCAGGCATGACTGGGGGCAATCAATAACTAGATTCAATGTTATGTTTTTCAACATAATTTTATGTATGTTCCAGCCCCCCAGCAGTTTGAAGTATGTTGACCTGGCCCTTGACCGAAAAAGTTTGGGGACCTCTGCTCTAGAGCATCCAGAGGCTTCCTTCTTCTTTGGTATGTGTGTGGTGTTTCTTTACCCGGGTCCCCTTTGGAAGACAACATGTATTTTTGAGGCTGATGAAAAAGTAGGCAGCAGGTCAGTAGGCATACGACTGGTAGAGAATGAAGGCTCGCCGATAAATTTGGGCGCAGGGTGAAGCCAAAAAATGAAGTCAATGAATGAGAATGAAGTCAACTCGCCGATAAATTTGGGCGCAGGGTGAAGCCAAAAAAACTAATTGTATTGGGGTTTTTTTTGTAATTTGGGCTCCGTCTTTTGCCAGTACCCAAATTACCCTCCGAGCGCTGCTATAGTCCCATAATTCACATTACGGACTATGGCAACGCTTAGCAGTGCCCAAATGTCCGGCCCCTTTTTTACCTGTCTCAACCTCCAGCACCACCAAGTTGTTTTAGGGTATTAATGCTAGACATGACTGCCATTTTAATTATCTGGTGTCAGCCATTCTTTTCAAGCACAGGCATTTTTTTACAGGGTGTATTTTTACAGATTCCTGGAGCTGGGATTGTAGAGAGATAATGAGGTGTTTGCACTAAACTACATTAAGCAGAATAACGTGTGTAAAGTCCTACGCATAATGTATTGCATCTGCTCTACTCAGTGTGTGGTATGACTTTATGCACACTATTCTGCTTTACGCAATTTAGTGCATACATCCCAATATTTTCCTGATTACGTCAGGCATACTAAAGGAACCTTTACGTAGCTTAAATGGTCGTCACTCCAGTCAGAAATATACAAACTTTTTTATTATTATTATTGCTGCATAATCAAATGCTCGAACGTTTCAAGACAACAGCGTGTCTCTTTCTCAAGGACAAAATGCCTAAAAGATGAGCACACGGGAGTAGAGCTAGATGTGCAGTCCGGGCTGTAGACACCAGGCTGGAGTGCTGGCCATTTACTCTCTGTATCAATTAGTTGTCCAGTTACCACTGCTCTGAGCACCCAGGAACTTATGGGCTATACCCTATGGTGTGCTCTGTTTCCCCCACTTCAACAGAGAGCCGGGACAAGCTCCTCCAGCACCCAAGGCTGAGACACCAAAGTGCGCCCCTCCATCCCTCCCACCGCAGCCGTCACACACTGATTGCTATTAGACTAAGAGGCGCCACAGGGCGTACGAGAGATAACGGCGCTGGAGACTTGGGCGCAGGATCCAGACGGTATATGGCCGATCCTGCTGCTGCACAAGTCCCGGCCGTATTAAATACTATTCCCCCCTCCAGGCCGCCATGGATAGTGGGGAATTAAATAATTCAAATTATTATGTTTTAAAAGTAACTTCAGCTCCGTCTTCTGACGGCGCTGAAGTTACTCCCTGTGCCTGCTATAGCCGTAATTCCTATTACGACCTATGGTAGTGCCGGCTGCGCCCAAATCTCCTGCACTGCGCCCAAATCTCCTGTGCTGGTTTTAGTGTGTTCGGCCCCAGGGCCCCCAACACCCTAATCTCTAGTCATCTGGCTTGCAGTTACTGCTATGTATCCCCTTTTCTTATCTCTCTCTGCTTCAAACACAATAGGGGAATGATAGCTGAGTGAGTTGTGCTTCCCCTCCTACACTGCGCTCTGAGGCTGGAGCCTCTCTCGCCTCTGCCTCGGTCCAGCCCTATTTCAACTTCACTAGAGGAACCTTTATGATATGATTTTCAGAACTGTCCCTGCGAGCTGAACAGACCTTTCTGGCACTTTCTGTAAGAGGCTGAAGCTACTTGCATCTATTGAGCTGTTTACACTGACGCATTACAGATATGTGTTTTTGTGCATTCAGGTCTAAGCAGCTTATTCGCTTTCCATGATATCAACCTGAAGGAATTCTTAACTTGGCTCTGTCAGTCAAGAACAGAACCAGTGTTTATACTTCTAAATGTACGCTCTGCTAAAGTATACCTAGCTTCATTCAGTTAAGATTTTCTAACATCAGCCATGGTTTAAGTATGCAACACTTGAGAAGCGTGTCTGCTGCCTGCCTAGTAATGCTGAGATGTGCTGACTGCACACAAGCCAGTGGATGGGCTTACACTGCTGTAGCTCAAAATAAAACATTACCACCATTAATTCACCGCCTTTTATTGACTGTGAAACTAACCGAACGACTTTCATATTTCTTCTACTATTACAGAAGTTTAAGTAAAAAAAAATATTAAAAGGAGCTCTGTGATCATAAAACAAATCTTCCCTACAAATTGCTGACCCACTCTGATGAAGTTCACTTTGAATTGTTTAAAAAATAAAGCTTGAAGGTACTGTAAAATTGTTCTGCGCATTTTCATTCTAAGTCCACAGCACTAACCCTGCAGCAACTCTATTGGGTGGGGTTGATGCTTCCTCCTGCACCAACTTCCTGTTGCTTCCTCCTGCACTAATTTCCTGTTGCTTCCTCCAGCACTAACTTCCTGTTGCTTCCTCCTGCACCAACTTCCTGTCGCTTCCTCCTGCACTAATTTCCTGTTGCTTCCTCCAGCACTAACTTCTTGTTGCTTCCTCCTGCACTAATTCCCTGTTGCTTCCTCCTGCACTAACTTCCTGTTGCTTCTTCCTGCACTAACTTCCTGTTGAAGAAAGGGCTGCATTTCCCGTGATCTCTAGCACAGGATGTTAGCTGCTAACAGTGTGGGACATAGGCCCGTGCTATCTCCCACATGTAACTGATAAGAGAGGGGTTGCCTGTACCTGTGCCACTCTATGTTAGCTATAAGTGGGAGTTCTCATCTGTGACTGCCAATGGGTGGCGGCCAGTGTCATTGCCTGGGGATCCCATGCTTTTCACCGTTTCTGTCTGCATCAGCAGTCACAGGCCCTTTCCTGATATTTTTATACAGAAGCAACAATGGCATCCCCCACTTGGCAGTCACAGTTGATGCCCCCTTGGCTGCCACAGGTAGCCAGGTCATGCTGGCATCCCCTTAGCATTTATGGGTGACCCTTCTCACAGCAGACAAAGGCAGTGATCCCCCTCCAAAATTCACAAGCACACCCAGAAATAACAACCCCTCAGAAGTCATACCCCAGTCTCAGACACCACAAGCACCTTCAGCAGGCAGTCACAGATACCCCTCATCAGTCACAAGCACACATCCAACAATAGTGTGCTCTGTCCCTCACACTCAACCAGTCTACACTAGCGCTCACAGCCAATCACCCAGTCTTGGCCAGCACTCATAGATGGCCATGGCCACCAATCTTAGTAAGCTGCTACATGTTGCTCCATCCTTTATGCCATTAGTCACACTGCACCTACAGTAACCTGTCAGCCAGGAGGCAGTCAGTGTTACCCCCCCACACCCCCCCACACCCCCCTCCACACACACACCACCGTAGCAGTAAGGGCAATCTCTGGGAAGCTAGGGATATTGGAAGGCTGTGGAGAAAGCCAATAAAGAGTGCACCACCCTGTAATCAGACGTCAAACCACAGAAAATGTGCAGGTGGGAGCAGCTGTACCAAAACAGTGCCCAATCTATGACACATAAGAAATTTGCAACCGCTCTACCAGTGCACAAAAATATAAGAATGTATTTAGTCATAAACTGTATAAATGTAATGGTACAAGAAAACCCTTAACAGCCGCCACAGCTATCCCACCCTATTAAAACCATCCTACACTGCATGAGCAGAAGCTTCCAACTATGAAATTGCAAAAAGATAACGCCTAGGAGCGGTCCCTTTTTGACTCCACATGCCACAGAAGCTGGGGTGAATGTTGAGGGTGTTTTTTTACTATTACATTTTTGCCATTTATGACTAAAGTTTTATATTTTCGTACACTGGTAGAGTGCTTATACATTCCTTATATGGCATACATTGATAGAAACCTGTGGCCAAGTATGGACATCACTGCAAACCTGACAAAACACTGCGGGTACTGAAAAACTAGAAAGCATGGAAGCTTTGGGAACATGGTTAGAACCAGAAGGCTGCAATACGGTATGGGGACACAGAGAATGAGGGCAAACCATGTAGCTCTGGGCACGTTTAGAAATACCTGCTCCCCCTCCACACACACACACTGCAAGGGCCATTTGGCAGAAACAGGAAATTTGGATATGAGCCACGGAAAAAGGGTGCTGTCAGGGGAAAAGACGCGATTAGCAGTAGTGTAAAGAAATGTGGGCGCCCGAGGCTAATAAAGTTATGCACTTGGTAGGTATGGAAACCAAATTGGTAGGCTTGGACGCCCAAATGTCACTTTGATAACGCTAATCACGGTGGGGAGTTTAAGAGTTAGGCACAAGCAGAGGAGGGTTAAGGGTTAGGCACCAGCAGGGGAAAATTAAGGGTTAGGCACCAGCAGAGGAAGGTTAAGGGTTAGGCACCAGCAGAGGAAGGTTAAGGGTTAGGCACCAGCAGAGGAATGTTAAGGGTTAGGCACCACCAGGGAAGGGAGGTGTTAAGGGTTACACATCGGTAGAGGGAGTGTTAAGGGTTAGGCATTGGTAAAGAAAGGGTTAAGCATAAGGCATTGGTAGGAGGCCTCTGTGTGAGAGTAGGGTTAAATTAGGTCATAGTAAAATATTTATTACCAATATTTTACTATCGGAATTAAGTAGTAGAATATCAGCAAATGTACCGATATTCTACTGGCAACAATCCCCCGCGACCTTTTTTTCCAGGCGCATTTTTTACATGTACACCATTTGGTTGCCCTTGCCCCATTCTTGCCCCACTTCATCTGGAGCCACATGGTTCTAGTTCTGCCATGGTAAAAGCTGTGACATCCCAAGAGGCAATTCATTCTCTGTGGTCCTCCAGGTGCAGAGAAGAGGGTTGGGTGTGGACCGTGAAAGCTGAGGAGCTGTTGCTTGCTTTGCTTGGACGATCACACAGGTTAAAATGAGAGAGGCTACATGTATAATTTCCAGTTGCATGACTGAACAATTATCTCCCTTTTTTCACACTGCCAGTTGTAGCAGAAATGTTTGGCAATTAATCTCCTCTATTTTTTCCTTAGTTTCAAAAGGAATTAATCACTAAACAATCACTACTTTTCAGTTGTTTTTTCCTCCAATCTAGATATATCTAGAAGATCTATCCCATGAGGTTAGATTTCGCTAAAATCTCCTTCAGTAGCACACAACAGTGAGTTTATCTTACACAAATACAAAACCTCAATACTGCCCAAATCTGAACCTCCCGCTTCATAAAGGCACTGATTAGTGCAATCAGCATTGCCTGGAAGATGGTATCAAGGGGAGCAGCTGCTGCAATCATTTGATCACAGTAGTGCCCTTCAGTATAATAGGAAGAGGTCAATCACAACCTCCTGGTGTTTATTTCACTTCTGGAAAGATACTCAAAGAAAATGTTTTACAAAAATATTGCAAAAGCAAAACAACTCTTTTCAACGTGCCATTTTTGCAGCGTGACGTTTTGCTTTTCTTTTTCCCTGTAGTCACTGTCATTTATGTTGCTCCAACTTGCCTCTTATCCACTCGCAGGCCTTGATTTTGCAAGGTCTAATGCTGAGAATACACAGGTCATTTTTGCGGCAGATAGATGTTAGATAGATAATTTCCGACATGTCCGGTCTCCCGTTCAATCGTTTTGCTGCTCGATTCCTGATACGGGTGAAAAACGAGTGCAAGATAAGAGAATCAAGTGGAGAATAGAGCGGAAAAAATGACCCGTGTATTCCCAGCATAAAATCCAAACACCATTGAAATCAAAAGGGTAAATTTCTGGTAGTTGTTTGGGCCCTTTGGGGGAAACTACAGCAGCCAGAGGTACCAAAATAGTCTGGGAAGCCCATCACGTCTGGGAGACATGTTGCTTTTGTTTGTTTTTTTAAAGGGACCGGAGTCACAGCGTGACTTTGCTGAGAGTCGCCGGCCCCAATGCAATTTACACCGGCCAGGCCAGGGGACAGAGAGCTTTACTTCACAGGCGGTAAGTGAGGGGGTAAAACCAAGTATTCGTGGGTATGCTTAAATGCATACCCACACACTGTGCTCAGGGTCCCTTTAAGGAGGACTGGGAAGGTGCTATAGGATCCAGAGCCTTCCCTGTCCATAGGTACGTATTGTTGGATTTACCAACATTATTACTTAAACTGCAGTATAGTAAAACAACCACAAGATGTCACTGTCTGTAAAATGTGATGATGATCTCTATGGTATTTTGATTTCCTGTATTCATTCTGTAGTCCTCTCTGTTCTTAGTAAGCTGCATTTCCTGATGGTCATCTATGATTTATCTCTGCACGTTTTCTTCGATAAAGAGTTCTAACTTGTCATACCTGGTGTCTATCTGCATGTACTAGCCACTCTGCTCCATCAAGTATTGGATTTTCTTTTTTAGTCACTTGACATTCACTTTAATGCACACAATATAGGAACTGATTGCAGGAAGACAGAACCACCACTGCAACTCACTAAGCAGCAGCACAGTCCATAAGAAAAGCAGCCAATCCAGGAACAATACTCAAGATCAGTATACAATAACAGAAGCCACAGGCAGAAGTGTAGGCAAACAAGCCAGGGGTCATACTCATAAAATTCAATCCAATCAACAAGTGCAGGGAGCAGAAGTAAAGAAGTTGAACAGGCAGAGGTTGGTCCAGGCAGCAATCTACACAGAAGTCAAGTTCAAGCAAGGGGTCAGTCCAGGCATACAAGCACTTATACATTCTTCGAAAGCCACACATCCAATCCCCCAATTAGACAATCCTGCATCACTTCCTGCTATGCTCCCTGTGAGAAGATGGCATCATTTCCATCAGTGCCAGCGTCTAAGTGCATAGGACGGACTTGTGGTCACGGGCGTCCAACCCTCGGAGCCACCAGAGAGCGCCCTGGCACGTGCAGCCACAGGATCAGCGGGGATGCTGTGAGTGCTGATGCAAGAATCGGGCCACTAAGCCTGACAACAGAAACTGCTGAAAGACAGGTGAGATTGTGACACCTTTATTTTGTGCACAATATTGGCAGCTCCTCAAAACATTTTCAAGTTGTTTCATGGAACTAAAGACCATTTTTCATAGGTTTAGCGACAACTGATCTCAGTATAGGAAATGGCAATAATACAAAGATCAATAACAGCCCAACATAGCAAGCAATAACTAATTCTTCAGTTGAAATTCCAAAAAAAAAAGAAACATTGCCCAATCCTACTATCTTGTCCACTCGGTTTTGATAAAATTCAGCAGAAATTTAATCTAGAATTGAATAATCCACTAGAACAGCACCACTTGATGTAATAAAACATTATGGGGTATATAACATTTATATCTTTAAATGTCCCCTGCTGGTGGTAATGCCATTGCTGATCATATGCTAGAACAGGTTTCTTTCAGAGATGTTCATGACTCTATTGGAAAGGCTTTAGACTAGCCTATTAAAAGCAATCCCTTGTATATGGCTCATATTGGGTCCTGCCTTGTCTGATAGATGTGCTCTGCTGTTTTGGTCTTGTTAAATGGATCTGACAAGGTGGTAAAAGGCCCTTGGATGAGTCTTCCACAAAAATTAGCCAGGCCTCAGAGCCAAAGACCTTGAAGCCTATTGCACTTTACTCTTTTTCTAGGTTTACCAAAAGGCATTTTTTTCAGTTTTTTTAGCACGTCTTACAAAAATCTTGTATTTCTAAGACACCTTGGGCCATTTGCAATTAAGCTTTTCACCTGAGTTTTCTCCTAGGAGATAAGTTTTTCACCTAATTTTTGCTACATTTTCAGTTGAAAATTTCTGGAAAGTTATTTTAAATAGAAGATGAAAACTCAGGAGGAAAAGTGAATTGCATGAGGGTCCTGGTGTCATCATTGAGGTAAGCCACCTCTATCATCATTGTTTTTAGATTTCAAGCATACCACGCTGGTGAAAAGCCCCTTATCATGCCTAAACTCAGTTTAGGCATGATAATAGTTTAGGCGTGATAAGTTTAGGCGTGATAAGTTTAGATAAGTTTAGATCGCAAAGTCCTGCGCGCAAAGCAGCGCCATTAAACTCTATGCGACGTTTCGCGCACCAGACTTTGCTAGCGCAAAACTTTTGATCAGCTGTGCACTGCGGTGCTAACCCAGTTGGTGCTATAGTTATCATGCCTAAACTTATCATGCCTAAACTGCGTTTAGGGGTGATAAGGGGCTTTTCACCAGCGTGCTAACTGTTTGCACCGCTTTGTGAATCAAGCCCATAGTGTTTAAATGATATTTAAATCATCGCATTCTGTTTAAATTTACATTTTACATAGTGTCATAGATAAATAGTAAGGATGCTCATTCAGATTTCGTGGAATTAAGATTTCCGGAACATGGAAATTGGAAAACAGAACTTGGAAATCAGATTTCTGCAGAAATACCAGATTACTGCAACTCAGTAATTTTAGGCGTACATGCAAAAAGGTCATCAGGGAAAAAAGAGCGTGTGGTGTAAACGATAAGCGGTAATAGCGTTTATAAAAAATATTGTGTTGTATTTCGTTTACAATAATGTTTTACAAATTAAAAAACATTTAATAATATGTATGAAATCGCAAATTGTGAAAACGATAATCTTCCCTGTTTTAAAAGTGAAACTTATAATTATGTCTGTTAAAAAATGATAATATATCTATAATCGTTATAATTGTATAATATTGTGAATAACCTTCATGTATCGTTTCTTCATGTAATAAAATATGAAAATATTGTTTATAACGATGAAAAAAATATAAGTACGTTCGTAATAACTGTTGTAAAACATTAGTAAATATTACTAACATTTTACTACAACTAAACCTAACCCTACTCTCACACAGAACCCTCCCTGTACCTATCCCTAACCCTTAGACCCCCTAGTGGTGCCTAACCCTAAGACACCCCTGGTGGTGCCTAACCTTAAATCCCCCCTGGAGGGGCCTAACCCTAAGACCCCCCCTGGTGGTGCCTAACCTTAAATCCCCCCTGGAGGGGCCTAACCCTAAGACCCCCCGGGTGGTGCCTAACCTTAAGACCCCCCTGGTGTTGCCTAATCCTAAATCCCCCCCTGGTGGTGCCTAACCCTAAACCCCCCCTTAATGATCGCTTTATTGTGTGGATAATAATGTTTTACAAATAGTGACTGAAAAAAATATATTACAATGTACGTACTGATCGCTTATGTGAATAATGTTTTACAAACAGTAAGGGGTAGCATTTTAAACAACGTTTTAGTTAAATACAATAAATATGTTTAGTATTTTTGTAAACGTTATTCACCACGGGCACATTTTGTAAACTTAAATCATCACAAGCACAGTTGTTATAATCTCATGTTAATAATCTCTGGGCGCCCTTTTTTCCTGTTCGGTGCCCATCAAATGATATTTATTACGGCAGTGAATGGCGCCGTCTTTTTTGTCCACTAGCCTCATGTGCCCGAAATTTCCTGTCACCGCAGTCCTATCACAGAACTCAGAAGCATTGAAGCAATCAGAGAATGCAGAGTAAACTCGGAAGTATTTGGCAAATCAGAAAATGCAAAAAATGACCAGAAAAACTACTTAGAAATCAGAGATTCATGGAATTGGTTATCGGCATTGACAGAAATTGGAATTTCCACAGAATTAGAAATCAGAATTTCTGACCATCCCTAATAGGCGGTCCTAAATTTCATGGCTTTGCCAAGGTATAAGGCCTTGTTCACATTGCGTTCCGCTCGCGTTAGCGTTCGCGTTGGGTTTTTTTTTAGCAATTTTTTTTTCAATTCCCAGCGCTTGGGTGGGCATTCTGTTTTTGTGAAAAGCGTTTTTCTAAGCGCTTTTTCCCCGAGCATTTTTTTTAGTTCACTCCCTGACGCAAGTCAGTAAATGAACTCTTTGACCCGGAAAAGAATAAATACAATGTATTTATTTAAAACGTGAACGCAATCGCCCCACAAAGCAATTTTGTGAGCGTTTAGCGCTCTTCCTATACCTTCCATTACAGCAAAATCGCCCCAAAAATTGTCCAGGCTCCGCTTTGCTGAACGCACAGCGCACAAACCGCGCTAATATGAACCTTCTCATAGACATTCATTGCACCATCGTTTTGGGGGCGATTTTAAAATTTGCCTGCGCTTGAAAAAAGTCTCTAGTGTGAACGAGCCCTAAGAGTATGTTTCACGTGTATTTTGATATGCTAATAAGAAATAATTACACAATGTTAAAATTGGTGAAATAAAAAAGTTACAATAAAAAACAATTACATAACGTATCCATTGTGCATGATTTGCAAAACCACTCATCATAAGATCCTCGAATAGTGAAATGAGATGGCAGGAAACGTAATCGTTTTAATCCCTGCACATCAAATACTCGCTTAATGGTGCAGACTGTACAATAATAGAATTGCTTATGCTGCAGTAATATTAGTCGCTGCCGTCCTGTAGATTCCAAAACATTCTGCTTCACAACAGGCTCCCTATAGAGAAAACAGATAAGGCTAAATGCTGAGCCAAGCAATCTCATCGCTTTATTTTTTCTGAAAAGTGATCCCCATTTAAGTGATTCAGAGAGTGTCAATAAAGACTGGCTGAAAGAGAAGAGTGGTATTTGCGTTAGCTCCGTGCCTGCTGAAGTAATAATAATGACACTGTTCCTAGCTCATCTAGCTCTGGTTACATCTTGTAGGATAGTAAACAAGGCGGTTCTCCATTAGGGAGGCTCGGACCATGTGTGGAACTTGTCAGTGCTTGTTTTAAATGGCATTTTTACAGTGTCAGATGGCAGAGAGAGACGTATGTCTGAGAAATATTCAAAATATCAGTATCACGTGGCAGCTGAGCAGTCAGTCAGTAACAAGCAATGGGCAAGGACACGCAAGTTTCATTTCCTTGCCCACATTTCGTTGTTTTATGACTTGGAATTAAATTGGATCTTCAGCATCCTCTATTTGATTTAAACAACTACTTCAGACTTTGAATGATTTTTATTATGAATGTCAAAAAAAGCAAGAGAACCCTTGGAGGGGACAACTAAGGACAACTCACTAAATTATCAGTTTGATTATTTAAATAGAATAAAAATTAGCTTTTATAAATATCACATCCAAAAAATGGCAAGGCCAAGGGCTTACTTATTACCAGTTTTAAGGCATAAAACAACAACAAAAAATTCTGAAAAAAAACAGTAGCTACAATATACAACATATAAAAGTATGCATGACTTGGGTGCTGCATCAAATAATAGAAAGAAAGCTAATATTGTTTGCATACAATACAACCATATAAATTGCCTGCCTCGATCCGTAGTCTAGGAGCCTGCCAACAGAATTCTAAATGAGCCACTCAATCAAGTAGAGATGAGCTCAATCAAGTAGAGACTTAATTACGATTTCGCGAAATTTTGCGTAATTAGTGTAATTACGATTATGGCCGTAAGTACATAATCGTAATGAAGAAGGATTTCGCGAAATTCCGCGTAAGCGTCATTTTCGCGTAATTTTCGCATTACAGTGGGTATCACAAAATTACGTTTGCCTTGCATGCAACCGTTTGTAAGCGTAGTTACATAACGTAATTTCGTGATAGTTGATATTACTGTAAGCGTTAATTTTCGCGTCGTTTTCGCGTTACGGTGGGTATCGCGAAATTACGTTTGCCTTGCATGCAATCGTTTGTAAGCGTAGTTTACACCCTTGAACTGCGCATGCTTAGTTTTTACATTATTTAACGCGTTAGCGTTCGTCTGACTACCGCTGATTCGCTTCTGATTGGCTAATGCGAACAAGTAATTTTTTTATAGCTAACAAGTAATTACGAAATTCGAGAAATTACGAAGAAATGCGAAATTACGGGATGGTTTAACGCGAAATTACGTTATGGTTTAACGCGAAATTACGTTATGATCGAAACGCGAAATTACGCGTTGAAAATTACGCTTACGGTATTTTCAATTACGATTTTAATGGCAATTACGCTACCATAATTTCGCATCGTAATAGCAAATTTCGCATGCGTAATTATAGTAACGCGAAATTTCGAAAATTTCGGCTCAACCCTACAATCAAGACATGAATGTAATAAAATGTCTACTTTTTTATTGAAGATGAAATATCTTTAAAGGACCACTATCACAAAATAAATGTAAAATAAATCTGTGAACATACCGTACCTATAAGAAGTAGATTTCTCACAGAGTAAAACACACTATAAATTACTTTTCTCCTGTGTTGCTATCACTTACAGTAACTAGTAAAAATCTGACAGATTTAGGACTAGTCCACCTTTTCTTGGGGGATTCTCAGTACTTCATTTATTCTTTACAAAAAGAACCCTATGGAAAAGCTGTACAGAAAGACACAGATCTGCCTCCCTACTCACTTACACACTATTTTGGCAGAATGAGGATTGCGTTTCCATTCATTCATCTCCCATCTTATGATCGGCGGTGAAAACGAGCGTGGTAATGCATGGGGGAGTGTGGGGGGTGGGGGGGTGCAGGAGTGCGCAGCAACAAGGGACATAGTAGCTTCGTCCCTGCAAGGGGAAGAGGGAATTTGCAGGGATGTAGTTACTCGTCCCGGGGGAGGGGAAGTGGTTAACCTAAAAACATTTAAAAAAAAAATAAACATATTTTATTTTATGATTTGCTACCAAACAAATCCTTGTCTGATCTGATAAAACCAAACCAAATTTGTTTAGCTAAAAAATGGCCTGGGCCTGGCATAGATAAAAGCTCGGCATACAGACACAGAAGTAGTTAAAAAGCTGAAGACATCATATACATTATCCCTTCTGCCAGCTATATAGCCAATCGCTCTTGTTGTCTTGCTGTCCATCAAGTCTGGGGACACGGCTCGCCCAGCCAGTAGCATCCACCGACTCCCACATGTTATAAATAGTTGTAAAAGAACAAGTCCACAATCTGCTGATAATAAACACTGGAAGATATAGATGGAGGAAATATTTTCACTCTAGCTGGAAAAGCTTCTTACTCCTGTCCCGGAGAGTCAACGTAATTTGAGAGCGAGCGCTGGGAGCATGTCAGGGAACGCGTATTGAGTTCTACTAGCCTAAGCCAGTGGATACAGGAAAACCTGATGGAGCTCAGCCAGACCTGGATGGAAGCATGGATCCTAAACAGCCACTATATGTGAGTTTTGGGGAAAAGAAAAGTATACTCTAAATAAAAAAAGGTTAATATAAATTTGTCAAAAACAGGCAACAAAGATGCTTTCTTGTGTAAAAAGAAAATGATATAAGCCTTGCTAAAGTTAAAAAAAAATATAACAACTTTATTAATGTAAGTTACATGAGGCCTGATGCAGAAATCTGTGGTATATTGGCACAAACATTGCACGGTCGGCAATATAACCCTACTAATGGCACTGTGTACCACAAATTATGCTATTAACGCAACCCGTGGTACTCGACTGGTGGAACCGTTGCTGTGGTAACTACCTTTTGTAGTGTGCACATTACCTCAGCAATGATCATACAAGTCGTGTACTACGGGCTGCGCTGACAGCTTAACTCTACCCTTCCTCATTCAGAGGCCCTTCTCCCGTGATTATAGGTGGCCAAGTTGCTCCCCCCCCCCCAAAAAAAAATTAATACTTCCAGATATGAGTAGGTAGTTAATGTTGACCCTTCAGTATAGGTAGCCACTCCCAGTATAGGTAGCCAAGGTGTGTCCCCAGTATAGATATCCCCCCCCCCCTTCCCAGGGCATTGGTGTCAGTGGGGGTATGTAGCCTCCTGCTGCCTCCCCATCCACACCACTCACAGACCTTCAGATCAGTGGAAACCCGAAGAGAGGAAAGCAGTGCACAATAACTGTGCAGCACTCTTGCAATGCAAGAAATGAGGAATGACCTCACTTCGGCATCTGCAATGGTCACTGCACCACTCTCCCCTCTATTCAAGTTAGGGCCCGTTTCCACTTGCGAAGTGATGCGAGTGGGGCTACCTTGCCACATCGCATCACTTCCACTTGCAGTTGCGTCACTTCCGCATCTCCCATTGCGGAAGTGACTGGAGGAGGCGGGACGTAGATGAGGACGGACGCGGCCGTGCAAGAATCTGCAGCATGCTGCAGATTCTCGGATCACTTTACATAACCAGCACGCAATGGAAAATGTTCCATGCTATGCAGCTGCATCACACCATGTGTACTGGAAACAGGCCCATACCACTGATCTGAGCTCTGTATGTGAGTGACAGGAAGGTAGCAGCAGGCATTCATGTCACAGGCAGGGCAGCACAGGGCCCCTGTTGGAGAGGCCCCAAGCGGCTGCTTGGTTTGCCTGGGCCTAGCAGCACCTCTGCATGCAATATCTGTGCATGCCAATATTATCGCGGTTTCCTGCATCAGCCCCTATATTTTTAAAAAGGCGTAAATGCAGCCAGGTTAGTGTTATAATTTAAGTAGGCCTCAGTTATTTGGACTGAGTTAGTCAAAAAGGCTTGATGAGCAGACCTGCCCTTTAAGGGGATTTTCTCTTAGAGAGAAAATCTGCAGTTCTGTCAGCAGAACTAGAACATACCAGGAAGCTGTTCTATGGACAAGGCCGCAGGTCTCCCTGACCTGGGCATGTACCGCCACTGGAACAATAAACATCAGCCATGTTTTGTAAATATCCACATTCCTGCATGTATGTCAAATGTCTCATTGATTATTAATCGAGTAGGTGTGTATGATGACACCACGAGTGGGTCCACCAATAGTCTGATTTAGGGGATGGCGAAGATGAAGTCATAATTAACTCTTTCCTACTCGGTATTAAAACCGAGGGGGCGATCAGAGCTCATTCTGCTTCTTACTTTCGCACTAGCTCGCAAGGCTGACTGGGACCTCTAAGTATGTTCTTCCTTTCTGTAATCTGATATAATGTATGCTGTACATAGGTAGTTTAGTGGAACGTGGGTTAGAAAGAAGTGCCTGATTGACTTCAGCAGGAAGGTACTCACGCAGCTGTAACGCAACATGGAAATCTGCTTTGCCAGGACATGATCTGTATTTCTGTTTCTTGAATAAATAACGTAAACCTGGAAGAAGCCTGAGAAAGTCTATCTCCTGCTTGCTGTGTGGAGAGTCAAGTGATCTCACAGTCTGTGAGACTCAACTGTAAGAAGTTAATGGTGTCGAAGCAAGGTGATATAGAACAGGTTCTAACAATGGTGCCGATTTAAACCCTTTACTGCCTAGCTAAACAAGCAGACAGGGGCCGGGGGCCGAAGAAGTTTTCAAGATATTCCACAGCAAAACAAGCGGAATAGACGCGGACTGTAAAGCTTATCAAGCTGATACTGATAAGTGGTGTGGGGTGTGTGCGGGAGCCAGGCACACTGCTGCACTTCGAGGAATCAGCGGCAAAACTCTTGGACGTTACACTGTAACTGCATGTGCACACAGTTACAAGCCTATACCTGGGTCGGAAGGAACCCTCCGAGGCTACGGCTGCTCGCAACTGCCGCTGGAGATCGATCCGCTGTGGGGGAAGGTGAGTGCCCCCCCCTGCCGTTCTGGAGTCCACAGAAGTTTCGCGTGAAAAAAGTTGCGGAATGCTGATGAATTGCGAAGAGTCTGCAGATCAGGCATGTATGATTTACGTTGTTATATTGCATTATCTTTATTAAACAAGGAGAAGATAATGTGTTCTGTGTTTTGTGCTAATTGCAGCGTGGAGGCTGCGGGTTTCTCATCTCTCCCGTGCGTGGTGGGAGGGGTGAGGATAGGAGCAGCTCCGATGTAAATACATAGTGCTGTTTTCAGAGTTTATGTGCTTTGATTTTTTTCTTAGGATTCAATGTTCCTGTGTTGCATACTTACGTAGTGGTAATATACGGCTTAGAATGTGGTTACATCCACAATTGTCGCAGGCATGTTTTCTTTCGCGGGTCAGATGTTGATTGGGTTTTTTTTTTCTTTTTTTTTCTCCTCTTGTTCCCTTTCTTTGTCTGTCTTTTGCTTTAATTTCACAGAGAAGATCTGGGAAATGGGCCAGAGGTGTGTGGGGGGGTCCCCCGCAGCAGGAGATAAGCCAGCGGTGTTTCAGTCCGTTAGTACTGGATGGGAGGGAGAGGGGATAGAGAGGAGCGTAGTGGAAAAGTGTAGTGAGAGGAGCAAGCTTATCTCGTTCCAGTCAGAGCTGCTTAAAGGTTTTTAAATGTCTGCATATGTTTAATGTTGTTTAGTCAGCTAGGGCTGATAAATGTTCGTCTCAGAAGTACTAGCTGTTAATGTGGTTTAAAGTTCACAGCACGCTCTAGTGGGTCTGAGCTCTGTCTGTGTTAAAGCAGATAGTTGTGAAGAGAGAGAGCTTTCCAGGTTCCTGGGTGATTCTGAGGTAGAATTGCAGCTGGGACAAAGTTTCTCCGGTTTTGAAGACAGTGTGTGTGGCGGAATTTTTTTGCACTATGTATCGATGCTATGTGTAATTATGCATAAAATGTTGTTCTGTGTGAATTTGTTTTTTCTCTTAAGGTTTATAGGATTAAGTGGTTGCTACGGGAGATTGATAGCAGCCATCTTAGCTGGCAGTCCAGGACTCAAAATGGCGGCAGTGGAGAGGGCCCTCCCCCAAGAGTCATGGCTCCCACACGTCATGGCAGGGGGGAGGAGGGGCTGGGGATCCACGTCACGTCAGGCTGTGCTCGCGGCTCCGGGCAGAGCAGCTGAAAGGAAGGGTGGTAGAAATACAGAGACATTCTACTGAGTGTCTCGGTTCTCAAAGTACTTCCCCAGAAGCTTTTCCCTGGGTCCATGGAAAGGAATGCCAGAATACGTGCACCAAGCTATTACCGTAAGACTAGCATGGTCACGGATAGGAAATGTTTCCCAGCTAGGTGCAGGGAGACAATGAACAGCGCAGATCAGGAATGGGTCTGTACTGAGTTGCTTATGGGATTATTCCTGTAAGTGGGGCACCTTAATGGGTGTTGCAGCATGAGTTCCCAACAGTGCAGCAAGGGGGTGCCGGAGCTGGAAAAAAGGGAGTTGACCAATCCGGGTTTCCGTCGCCGCTGCTGCAGAGCGGTAACGTTTTTTTCCGGTTTTTGTCGTGGACAGGGCCAGAGCTTGACTAAGGGGTCTATGCTGGGCTGGGGCTGTTTTTTGTGCGTTTTTTTTTCGTCCACTGATTGGTCAAAGATGTTTTTTCCAGCTCCTATCAATTGTAGCACAAAGAACAAGAACTGACAGCAGTTCATGGGGCAATTATACAAATGAAAGAATTGCCATGTACAGAGTGACAGTGTATCAGTACGGTGTTTGCCATATGACTACCTACCACGTGGGCATTCAGGGATCTGCATACAGGCATGTGACGCTGGTATGCTTAGCCCTGCACCCTGTGTAGTTTAAGTGTTAAGTGCTCCTTCCTACAGGGAGGCAGCCATTTTTTTGTAGTTTAGGTAGTGGCACGGCAAACATTGATCAGAGGGTACAACACACAGAACTTCTAGCAGAGCTGGTATCGCGATGAAGTTCTAGATAAGTTAATGCGAAAATGAGTAAGAGCATTGCAGGCTCACCTGCAAAGCAGCAACAGGTGTGGCATCCGTAATCTGTGCATGCGACGGCCGCGCATGGACAGATAGGGGGGGATGTGGAAGGAGCTGCAATGAGGTGAGAGCTTCCAGAGGTGAAGTCCGCGGGAGCATATTTTAAACAGGTAAGTACTGAGAATAGTACTGCGGTAGGGAGGTGAAGTTTAACTCCAATCTACCAAAAAGAGTAAACAGAGTTCATGAGATGAGAACCATAAAGCAACGAGATCAATTACGATATATATTGATCAATTTAAAGTGTACAGAGTACAAGCCGCAGGGCGAATCCCAAATCATTAATAAGAATTGATTTTGTTTGTATTTTGATTTCAGGGGTTGGGCAATATGGAATCGAGACAGCTGCAGTGCTGGCAGCAAAGATGGAGATGTCAGTCGGATAAGCGAAAGGTTCCAGATGCCAATCTGAGTTTGGAGAACAGCGAGATTCCTGAAATTGGAAAGAGACTAAAACACGAGATTCCTGAAATTGGAAAGAGACTAAAACACGAGATTCCTGAGATCGGAAAACGTCTAAAAAAACTGACTGAGCAAAGCATAGTGCAAATTGCTAATGTTTTTCTTTCCCAAGGTGGTGCTTTTATAATTATTATTATTATTATTATTTAGTATTTATATAGCGCCGACATATTACGCAGCGCTGTACAGTGTATATATATATATATATATATATATATATATATATATGTCTTGTAACTAACTGTCCCTCAAAGGAGCTCACAATCTAATCCCTACCATTGCCATATGTCTATATTATGTAGTGTAAGTACTGTAGTCTAGGGCCAATTTTTCAGGGGAAGCCAATTAACTTATATGTATGTTTTTGGAATGTGGGAGGAAACCGGAGTGCCCGGAGGAAACCCACGCAGACACAGAGAGAACATACAAACTCTTTGCAGATAGTGCCCTGGCTGGGATTCGAACCAGGGACCCAGCGCTGCAAGGCGAGAGAGCTAACCACTACGCCACCGTGAAGAGTACCGTGCTGATGGTGATCCTAGGTTGCCGTTTCGTCCTAGGAGAATGAAGAGAGGACATTTTCATGTATAATAAGGGGTTAATGAGAATGCAAGGCCCAAGCATGTTAATGTTTGGTGACAAAGGTACTAATCCTTTCACACCTCCCTCCGCTTGGCACAGACGGACCATGCAGGGACGGAGGAAAAGAGCACTTGTGCCAGGAGAAAACAAATTTCATGGCACAATGTGGGTGAAAGGTCTGAAGGGTCAGGTGTGCGGGCAGTGGGAATTGAATGGCAGTGTAAATCTGCTATTGAATGCCACACTCCCAGAATCAATGCACCGATCCAAAGAGTTGTTAAAAGGTACAGTGCAGTACAATGGGTACATGCAAAAGGTGGAGTGTGTGATTCAGGGGTACCTTGTCTTGGTTATGCAGAGTGAGATGGTTCCAGATTGGAGAGGAACGAGCAGGAGGCGTCAATTCCCCTACCAGAGAGACGCAGGGGACATCACACTCTGGAGCTACCAACAGAGAGTGCCTCTGAAACAACTATACACATGTAAAGGCTGGAAAGCCGAGGGGTGGTGGTTCTCGAAACAAGAAGTAAAAATCGAGATCGAGCCACATTTCCAGGTGACAAAGAGGGTGGGGAGAGCGGTCCCGGGGGAGGGAAAGCCAACACAGGGAACCCCATTCACACTACACGGGTCACAACAGGGGACGATATTACACAGTCCATATGCAGCCGCTTATCCTCATGCTAGTTGGGTAAGTGAAGAGGTACTCTTAATTGAAAGATTGCAGAGAGTACAGTCTTCCCGACCTCAGGTACATATTGTGCCTCAGGACATAAGGGGGGAAGAGGTCCAATCAGGACAGTTGGGGGCATATTTTGTCAGGGAGAGGCTAAAAGATCCTGTGCAACTGAGATTGGACACGGGGAGGTATATCGATTTTTCTGGAGAAGGATCTTTTGCATGGCAGCTTCGAGATGTTTGGGTGAACAAATGGAAACGGTGCAACATTCCTTTAGGCACCGCCACTTCCTTAGTTCCCACCTCAACACATGTCTTACACCAGGACCTGAGAGGTCAAACTTTTTTGGTGCTAGATGGAGAGGTGAAACAAGTAGAGTTGTCCTCATGCGGGCAATTCTTGCAGAAGTACCTGCGTTGGCCGGGGCAAGTCAAATTTAGTGAAGAAGCCTGCGGGCTCAATAACGCAGAATGCGAGGCTACCTGTGATGATTTGCTCAGCTGCCTGTGCAGGCAGGCAGCTTTTTGACCATTGTTTTGATTTGCATGCTGCAGGACTCTGGAAAGAACAGCTTCTGTCAGTTTTGCAGCTTGTGCTTGCAGAGGAATTTGCATACGTTGTCATGCAAATTGCCTGGCCACATTCATTGGAGGCGTGTACTATAAGTACTATGTCTTTCCCACAATGCTTCGCTGTTCATAAGGATTTCGTCCTATGTAACACTCCTGGTGGGGTGTCAGCCTTGCTCTCTGTTTGAACATCAGCTTAGAGTAATTCCTAAATCTGCGCTAGGCAGATTTCCCTAGTGCTGTTAGGTTTGTATTATCTGTCTTGTCTGTTCTGTCTTGTCTTGTCTGTTTGCCATTGTCCTGTCCCTATGGTGGTTGACAGGAAATGGTTCTGATCTCTGTTCTTGGAGTATAGCTGGTGCAGCGGTTGCTACCAGCTATCTCTTCTGTTCTGTCTCCTGGGATCGCACTAGCTACTTTTTGCTAGCGCCGGGGATCCTTCTGTTCTGTCTCCTGGGATCGCGCTAGCTACTTTTCGCTAGCGCTGGGGATCCTTCTGTTCTGTCTTCTGGGATCGCGCTGGCCACTTTTCGCTAGTGCTGTGGATCCTATCTCTCGCTTGTCCCTGTTTTCGTGTGTCTGTCTGCTACGCTTGCTGGAGGCTCGGTGAGGTAACCGTTAAGCAAGCGCTCGCGTCCTCTGTTTCATGTTTGTCTGTTAATGGTTAGTTAGGCGGGACGCGGATGGAGTAAGACGCACAAGACGAGAGCTCCCGCCTGATCCTCCGACAATCGCTATCCGCTCGGTATTTCCCGCTTCCACCTGCCTATAAACCGACCCCTGTGAACCGCCGTGTGCTGGTGTACACCTACATACTTCCAGACATGACAAGGAAGGGCTCTGAAGCAGCCGCCAAGCTGGCGAAGTTCCGCCATGAAAATCAAGATGGCGACGAGGCCTCTGACACAGAAGCGTCTGCTCCGTCACTTCAGCAAATCATGCAAGGCATATCCTCCTGCCAAGCTGCCCTAACAACTATTACCACCAAGCTGGAGGAGGTGAGGTCAGATGTCTCCCTCCTTAGAGCAGATATGCAAACGCTTCGTACCCGTGTGTCGGAGACAGAAGAAAGAGTTGGCCGCCTCGAGGACCGTATGCGGCCTATCCAGCGTGACGTTGCACAGACCCAATCCGAGGTTAAGACCATGCGTGAGCGCCAGGATGACCTAGAGAATCGCAACAGGCGATCTAACATCCGCATAGTGGGGCTACCAGAAAAGCTTGAAGGAACCTCCCCGGAGGCATTCGCGGAGAAGTTACTGATAGCGGTCTTCGGCAGAGAGGCCTTCTCCACCGTCTTCATTATTGAGCGCGCGCATCGCATCTCTCCTAAGATTCCACCACCGGGCTCACCGCCGCGAACATTTATTATGAAGCTCCTAAACTTCCGTGACCGTGATGTGATCCTTAAAGAGGCCCGAGCTAAAGGTGATATTATCTACGAAAATGCACGCATTTCATTTTACCCGGATTACTCCATTGAACTACAGAAGCACAGAGCAACCTTCATCAACGTTAAAAAGAAGCTCCGCGATCGAGGCCTAATGTATGCTATGCTCTACCCTTCAAAGCTGCGAGTGGTGGAAAACGATCGCGTGCACTTCTTCAATACCCCGGAGGCTGCCGCAGACTGGCTGGACACCCGCCCAGCCACCATTCGTTCTCCAGCACACAGCCAAGGCTCTCCGGATGAGTGAGTACAACATAGCCCTACTTAAATTTTCCTCCACACCGGTCCTCTTTTACCGGTGCAGTCCGTGACTGTCCTCCTGGCGCCAGAACTGCTGCTCTCCCTGCGCCTCTGCTTTTCCCCCTTTCTTCAGATCCCCTCCTTGTTGCTTAAATCTGTACAAAAGAACGCTTAAGTTTGACTTTAATATCACTACACTTTCATGTACGGCCATTTTATGTCACAGCACCTTTGGATGAATATACGTTTGCAGCTATGACGCAAGCCAAATGTGAGGACTTGGTGCCTTCCCTCTAAACACAGCTACTGTAAGGCCATGATATAGCCACCTGAGACATATGGAGCACCTAATCCTAAGCGGAGTTTCTTTCTTTTTATTATGCTCTACAATAGAACGGTACCCACAAGACTATGCGTTTTAGCATACAGCCAAGTACTCTCTCTATGCATCGCCACGTGCAACACCACCTACTCCGCTTGTACAATACCACTCCTTGCTGACTCCAGCTATGATGCACTTTTGTCATTTCTTCATGACTGGTGTTTTCCGTGGTTGAGGGATACAAGTTGCTCCACGGTTGCCTTAATTAACCTTTCTCTCCACAGGCTATAAAGACCTGCAGGCTTGGGCCGGGCCTCACACAGGTTGACGATATTTACACTGTTCTCAGGGTTTCAAAATTGTATTTTTGGGAATTAACCGCATTATACCGTTCTGGGCGGGAGGGCCGGGAAATAGGAGCGAGCCCTTTCCTTTGTAAGGGGCTATCTCCCTTTTCCCCGCCACCCCCCTACAGCATAGGTAACTATTCAACTGTTTGTTGTGTGTTCGGTACCACTACTTTTTATTACTTTTGGGTAATACAAGGGTTCCTATAGCTTCCCCCCAACAGCAAGGGTCAGTACTCTGACTAGCTGTTGTTAGTTGTGTTGTCAGTTTTGGGTACAAGGGTCTGCCTAGTTTGGGCCGACCAGGGTGGGTTAAGCGTAGTATTAGTAAGGGTATTAGGGTTAAGTTAGTTTTATGCTTATAAAAGTTTCAAAGCACAAAAGCGCTACAATGTACGGGCCGCACTGCAAATGTAATTTATTGCATAACAAGATACCAGATACAGAGGACGTTGGCAAAGGTATTGCCATAAGCGCACCACTTATCCCACCAAGCATCTTTTTTACTCTTAATGCAACCAGTTAAAATTAAATTCATCAGCTGGAATGTAAGGGGAATGAATGACCCGATGAAAAGGCACATGCTATTCAATTACTTAAGCAGACATAGACCGGACGTGGTGGCGCTCCAGGAGACGCACATCTCTGGTAGCAAAATAATGGCATTAAAACGAGGCTGGGTAGGTTGGTCGTACCATTCTACTTTTTCTCAATACTCACGTGGTGTTTCCATCTTGGTTAAAAAGTCGCTCCAATTCCAGCCAACGCACGTCAAATGTGATCAGTTAGGCAGATTTGTGTTTATACACTGCAAAATTAATGGCATTCCACTGCTCCTCCTGAACATTTATATCCCTCCTCCATATAGTGCGTCAGTTCTTCAGGAAGGAGCAAAATTTACTGCTCTGTACCCTAGTGCCCAGGCACTTTGGATGGGGGACTTTAACACCGTTTGCAATGCCTCTCTTGATAGAATCCCACCTCATATAGACAAACCCACTTCGTTTGCCCATCTCACAGCAGAAATGGACTTAATAGATGTCTGGCGCCACTTTAATCCGCAGGGTAAACTCTACACATGCTACTCCTCCACCTTTAAATCTTCCTCCAGACTTGATTATTTTCTAGTAACTCCCTTGGTCCTGAAGGATGTGGTTGAGGTTGGAGCGCTGCCGCGTCTAGTATCTGACCACATGCCAATAACCCTTACAGTGAACTGGGGCCAGACGTTACCCTTTCAATTCTGGAAATTAAACCCCTTTTGGCTAGATCTAATACAAACACATGACCAAATTACTACCCACCTTGAAAACTTCATGTTTAACCACAGAGAGGAGGAAGACTTGCTCCTGATATGGGAGACGTTTAAAGCATTTGTCAGGGGTGAAATGATCCAGGCTGTTTCGACCTGTAAGAGTGACTCGAAGCAAAGAGAGCATGACCTCATTAAAAAAATTGATGTGGCTAAAGCCCAATACATAAATAAACCGTCTCCTACCACTCTATCATCATGGCAGGTACTAGAACGCCAGCACAAAACTATGCTGGAAGAAATTACCAAAAGCAAACTTTTCTTCAGCAAACAGGCACATTTTGAGCAGGGCGAGAGAGCGGGCACACTACTAGCTAAGATCTCCAAAATTTACACCTCTCCCCCGGTTATTACACACATCAAAGACCTCTCCGGCACCCCAGTTTCCGGATGTGCAGAAATAAATAACACCTTTTTTGAATATTACAAGGCTCTCTATACTAGTAAAACCCCTGCCACGCAAACAGACTCTGAAATCTTTCTCTCAGAGATCACTCTACCTAGATTAAACCCAGATCAGGTCCTACTACTTGATGCCCCTATCACCCAAGATGAACTGACTACAGCAATTGCTAGTTTTCCCAATAAAAAGGCCCCTGGTCTTGATGGTCTTCCCATAGAAATTTATAAAAGATACGCGGATTCCATAACACCAATACTTCTCCAGACCTTTGAAGCGGCTTTCCTGGCAGGTCGTCTTCCCTCCTCTATGACGGAGGCTCTCATTATAGTGCTACCCAAGCCAGGCAAGGACCCCCTTTTATGTGACTCTTACCGCCCGATTTCGCTTCTCACAACTGACATCAAAATCCTGGCGAAGGTATTGGCCACTAGATTAAACTCAGTAATTCTATCTTTAATCCACCCTGATCAAACCGGCTTTATGCCTGGCAAAAACACTGCAATAAACATTCGCAGGTTGATGACAAACCTACAAGCCAATCACTTAAACTCGGGCCGCAGAGTCATCGCCTCCCTAGACATGGCCAAAGCCTTCGATACTGTCGAGTGGCCGTACCTACAGGGGGTCCTTGCCAGGTTTGGTTTTGGGGAGGCTTTCTGTAATTGGGTAAAGCTACTCTACCAGGCCCCTAAGGCAAGAGTGGGTACAAACGGGTGGATCTCGGCCCCCTTTTCATTGGGTCGAGGGACCAGGCAGGGGTGCCCGCTCTCTCCTCTGCTCTATGCTCTGGCTGTGGAACCTCTAGCTTGTCGTATAAGAACTAATCCCCTGATACGCGGGCTATGCACTGAGCACACAGAAGAAAAGATCAGCCTTTATGCCGACGACACGATCCTCTATCTGGAGGACCCGGACTCCTCTTTGAAGGCAGCTCTGGACACGATAGAAGAGTCCGGATACTACTCCGGCCTTAAACTGAATGCAACCAAATCAGTCCAGATGCATTTAGATGTTTCCTCTTCAGCACAATCCCAGTCATCTAATCTGCTACAGTCGGTGCAATCCTTTAAGTACCTGGGGGTATTGATCCACCCAAATCCTGTTCAATACATGGAAGCAGAAATTATACCTCTTATTTCCCTTGTACAAGCAAAGTGTAAGGCTTGGTCTAAACTATATTTAACTGTAGTGGGTAGAATAAATCTAATTAAAATGGTCCTGTTACCTAAATTGCTGTACGTCCTACACCACTCCCCGATTTACATACCCCAATCAGTCTTCAAAAAATTTAGGGGTATTTTCCTCTCCTTCATTTGGAACCACAAGAGGCCTCGAGTTAAGCACTCTCTCCTAATAAACCCAAATGGCCTTGGAGGCCTAGCTCTCCCCTCAGTACAACACTACTACCTAGCGGCACAACTCCAACACATGGCCACTTGGTTCCTCACGGAGGGCCTCTACAACCCTGAAGCCCTAGGCTATAACAACGACTTATCAAAAGAAAGCATAGCCCTTGATCTTCTACGTGAATATATTCCCCCCAGTAAATCAAGCAACACAATTCTGGTCCAGGCCCTTAAAGTATGGAAACGGGTAGGTGGTTTGTACACATCCTCCACCTATGACTTTCACACCCCTCTCTGGCACAATCCACATTTTCCCGAATTCAACTCCATCCCAGACCCAATCTTTTGGGAAAGAATTGGTGTTACATTTTTAGGTAATGTAATAACTGGGCAAGCCCTCACCCCCTTTACCTCCCTTCAAAACCACCACCCTGAAATTGCATCCCAATTTTTTAGATACCTACAATTGAAACACGCTTATACTGCACAATTTAAAAATGCACCAGTCTACATTGAGCCCCATAACATATTGCATCTGATCGAAAAGGGTCCGACCAAACATCAAATAGGCGATATCTATAAGGAATTAATAACAAAAGAAGCATGTGATCGTACCCTCGGGTCCAAGGGAAAATGGATTGCGGAGGGGCTGCGGCTAGAGGAAGATGACTGGGATGATGCCCTAGAAGCTGTAAAAAGGGTCTCCCTATGCATCAAAGATCGGGCTACCCAGCTCTATATCCTGCATCAAGCCTATCTGACCCCTTCAATGCTAGTAAACTATGCCCAAAATGCGGCCTTGACTCCCCCTCCTTTTACCACCTAATCTGGAGCTGCCCCCAGTGGAGTATAAGTTGTTGCTCCTGCGAGAGCATTCTTAGCTATGACTAAGAAGTGCATGTAGCTCTGATATGAGTGAGCTGATACAGTACGTCTCTGTATAGAAACATTCTTTTTAGGGCTCGTTTCCACTATCGCGAATCCGCATGCGTCCAACGCATGCGGATTCGTCCATGTAATGCAAGTGGATGGCCCTGTTTCCACTGTAGCGTTGTTGAGGTGCGTTTTTTTCAGCGGTGAAAAAACGCACAAAAATCTCTTCCTTTTGGAAGCAAGTAATAAAGTTTTTGCATGACAAGATGGGTTCCCCAGTAACACTGGACCCAATATTATGCATTCTAGGAGTTATCCAAGACGAAGACATGCGGCCGTGTACTAAATCCTTTATCCGTGAGACTCTATTTGCGGCAAGACAGGAGATAGCCTTGAGATGGCTGTCCCCTGCCTCCCCACTTCTCTCTAACTGGATAAAGAGATTAGATGATGGTCTGGCATACAAAAAACTAGTCTATACACACAGGGGCCGTGCCACCCAATTTCATCTCATATGGGACCAATGGGAAAATAGGAAATAATTCCAACTGCTGCTAACACATGTCTGCCTCAACAATGCAGAACACTGCATGACATTCAATATTCTGAATTGCAGTAAATAACAGTACCCGCTGTAGTAAGTCATGTAGTGTGGTTCTTTTATTGCGCATAATCCCCTTACCTGCAGTAACTTGCACCTTGCCAAATAGCTAATTTGCGTAATGTTAATACCCCATTGTAATGTATCATTGTTTACAATAACTCTGTATGATTGTATCCCTGCACGTTCTTCAATTCCATCCTGTTATCAATGCATTGTTGCCTGCACTTACTCTATATGCTTCAATAAACTTTGTTGGTTAAAAAAAAAAAAAAAAAAAAAATGGTTAGTTAGGCGTGCTTGTCTCTATTGTGCTTATCACGTGGAGACCGCGCATAACCGCGTGCACTGTTGCGAATGAGTGCGGTGTTCGTGGTTAGCTAGCATTTGTTATTTTCCGTATCTCCTCATTGTATTATTTGCTGTGCCTTTGCTAACCTCGTATTCTGTTCTGATCTGCCTTGTGTCTTGTCTGGCGATCGCACCTCTCGCGATCGCGTTCCTATTTCATATCTGCTGTTGTGTGTGTGCGGTTTCGGGGTGGCGACTGGATTGGCACACACACATACAACCTGTCTCTTTGCTCATTCTCATTCGCAATCGCCTCTCTTGCGATTGCGTTCTGCGTTTTGTAAAATTCCTGTCTGGCATTTGTGGAGGTACAGAGGATTGGTTCCTCTGCACTCCCCAGCGCCATCTGCCGACAGGAATTTTCCCTCTACGGGTGCGTAGCACCTTTTACTGGGTTCCTGCAAATTATACGCTTGTGGAGGATTTCCGCCGTGTCAGCGCACGCGTTGTGCGCTGATCACGGGGAAAGTTCTACAATCGTTACAGTATGAACAGCCCAACCCAAAACCCCAGTGTAGACGGAAATTCCGATTTGTACGATTTTGTCGAGTTTGGGTCCTGTGTCTTTAAGAGCTTTAAAAGGTTTAATTCAGAGACCAAGGCGGAATTTCTTTCTGAATGTGTGAGGTTTTGCCTGAATCCCACCTTTCAGATTTCTGATCCATCCACGTCGGCTCTTCTGTTTGCCTATGTGCTCTTAAAAGACGATTTGTTCACCTGGGCATATAATCTGTTAAAAATCAATTCTTGGAATGGTAATCTGTATCAGTTGCTTGCAGAGATATTTTCTCACTGGTTTAAACTGCCTGGCTTACCACCTGCTCTGATTGAGTGTGTAGCTGCTGATAAGTCAGCTGATCTTTCCCTTCCATGCAAAACCTTTCAGTATGACAATCAGTTCAATGTGTCTGTTGCCACTTCAGGTTTTAAACAGCAGACATGCAAAGTGGCGAAAAAGAGAAAAACTAAAAAACGCAAGCATCGGAATAAAACACTCCCTATTGATGTTTGTAATGATGTTGTTCCGTCTCCGGCTTTTTTGCCCCAATCCAAAGCTTATGTGGATCCTGCTATAGGTAGGATCGCACACTACATTAAAGCAGTTAAAAAATCTGTTCTTGTTCCTGAACTCCACCCCTATGGAGATTATTTGGATACTGGCCTGTTTGAACCCCCATTTGCTTCCTGGGATATTGGGGCCTTGCTGGAAGAATTCGATTTTGATTGGAAAGCCTTTTGCGATTTTTACATCGCAAAAAGCGAAAATGTCTTGAATGCTTGTCTCAATTCGATGTACCTTCTGATTGATTCCGATAATTGTGACAAGGATGATGTGGATCTGGTGATCTATGTATGGCAAACGATTTTGGATGAGTTGCACACACACCAACCAATTGATTCCAATAAAGAGACATCGTTGTCGGATGATTGTTCCTGCCTTTCTGGGGTAAAGCATGAGAGTCTTGACTTTGTGCAATCTGAAATGAATGAGTGTGCCGCTGTGGTTGATTCCTGTGTGAATCCTGAAGGATTCGCTCCTGACAGTGTGCAGTTTGAATCTGTGCGATCTGATGCCTGTTTCTCGGATGTTCCTGCAGATTGTGATCGGCATGAGTCTGCCGGTTTCCTCAAGGATGTGTGGGATCCTTTGTCATTTAGAAACAGATCTTTGAGATCTTCCGTCTGTGACCCTGCTATGGGGAAAAGTTCTCGACTGTGCAGCGTCAAAAGTAAATTTAATATGCCTAATAAAATTTGTCCTGTTGATGTCACTATTTCTTCTGCAGATGAGTCTCTGTCTCACCTTGTTTACACCTGTAAGGGCCCGTTGCCTGGGGACAGTTGCTCCAGCGTTTCGGTCCTAGATGCCTTGCAGTCTGCTCCGCAGATCGCGGAGGTTTGCGCTATAGAAGCGTCAGTTTCACAACCTAAAGTGAATTTTGATTCGCAGGTTTTGCGTTCTGATTCCTCGGATTCGACATTGTTAGCCGAATCTAAGAGTGAGACAGCGCTTCGGTTTTGCGAATCTGATGCTGAACCCTCTTTGCCTTATTCAGAGACGCTTTCTCTGAATCTGCCCTGTACCATGAATAAAAACATGATCTCCACTTGCACTGACATTTGTGAGTCCCTTTCTTGTTTTGAGAAAAATGCTGATTCTGCACCCTGTACGCTGGATGAGTTAATATTGCCTTGTACAATGTCTCCTGCAGTGCCCCTAGAGGCTCGTCTAGGTATTGCTGCTATACTCACCTGTTTTTCTGCAGTTTTGGAGTTGCAAGCTAGTTTGACTGCTACGCAGAATTCGGGGTGCAGTGAGATTGAAGTTGGGGAGTCAGTGTGTGTTCTAGTAGATATTCCTGTACATTCCGCTCATGATGATGAGATCCAGTCTCAGTTTATAGTGGAACCTTCCCTGGGACATTTGCCCTGTCCACAAAATAAAGTTCTAGTTTTGCCCTGTAACATGGATAGTTCAGAATCCTTCTCAGAAAACTTGAAAAATTATGTTCCTGAAGTTTTGTCTGATGTTCTGGAGGTCTCCGAGTTCCTCCCAAAGGGAGCAGAACTTGTAGGAGATGTCTCCTGCCCCCCAAGTCCTTCTGAGGTGTTGCCCACTTCAGTAGGCATTGCTGTTGTGCTGACTACCTTTGCAGCTCTGGTGGAGCTTCACTCATATGTAGTCAATGATGATATTGCAGTCACAGAAATTTCTGAATTTGAGTCAGAGTCTTCTTTTGAAAGTCCAGTGCTTGAGACCATTGCTCGTGATGATTCTCTGCCCGGTCCTGGTTTTGGTTTCCTCGTGTCGGACTCTGAGGTTGGCAGTTCGCCGACATGTCCTAAGGTTTCTCCTGTGCTGGTGTACCCCAGTGTGCTCTGTGACCCAGAAAGCCCAAGTGTGCCTCGGTTACCAGCGTACTCAGATGCTTCCTCGGTGGAGACATGCTCTGATATGGTCTGCCTGCTTGCATGCCCAGAAGTGGTCCCTGAAAGTCTTGATCTTGATGGGGGTCCTCATAATTCTGAATCCGGAATTGTCATTGGTTCCATGGGGGTTCTTGGTAATTCTCCATGTGAGCCTGGTGATTGTTCTGCCCTCTTGGGATCTCTGTGGAGCTTCAAAAGGTTCTGGGAGATTCCGGGAGAAATTTTGCTTGGTACCCTGGATAAGATCAACGGTGGCTTTTGTGTTGTAAGGGACACTTCGAACAGGTATTGTGGCAGGTTTGGTATTTTCGGACGCTCCTTGGAAGGTGGTGGGTATTGTCTGGAGGGTGTCGATGGCTTCTTCTCTGGCGTTCACAGTCCTGATGGGTGTTATACTGAGACTGGTAGTACTGATGGGCATGTTTCGGTGGCTTCTGTTTCCGATGAGGTCGGTTTCGGGTGGACTGACTCTGGAATTGGACCTTGTCGGGCTGTCCTGGCCTTCATGAGTCTTCAGTTTGAGTCTGTTGCTAATAGCAGTTTTGAGGGTCGTCTGGAATTCGACCCTGGAGGGGGGGTACTGTGATGATTTGCTCAGCTGCCTGTGCAGGCAGGCAGCTTTTTGACCATTGTTTTGATTTGCATGCTGCAGGACTCTGGAAAGAACAGCTTCTGTCAGTTTTGCAGCTTGTGCTTGCAGAGGAATTTGCATACGTTGTCATGCAAATTGCCTGGCCACATTCATTGGAGGCGTGTACTATAAGTACTATGTCTTTCCCACAATGCTTCGCTGTTCATAAGGATTTCGTCCTATGTAACACTCCTGGTGGGGTGTCAGCCTTGCTCTCTGTTTGAACATCAGCTTAGAGTAATTCCTAAATCTGCGCTAGGCAGATTTCCCTAGTGCTGTTAGGATTGTATTATCTGTCTTGTCTGTTCTGTCTTGTCTTGCCTGTTTGCCATTGTCCTGTCCCTATGGTAGTTGACAGGAAATGGTTCTGATCTCTGTTCTTGGAGTATAGCTGGTGCAGCGGTTGCTACCAGCTATCTCTTCTGTTCTGTCTCCTGGGATTGCCCTAGCTACTTTTTGCTAGCGCCGGGGATCCTTCTGTTCTGTCTCCTGGGATCGCGCTAGCTACTTTTCGCTAGCGCTGGGGATCCTTCTGTTCTGTCTTCTGGGATCGCGCTGGCCACTTTTTGCTAGTGCTGTGGATCCTATCTCTCGCTTGTCCCTGTTTTCGTGTGTCTGTCTGCTACGCTTGCTGGAGGCTCGGTGAGGTAACCGTTAAGCAAGCGCTCGCGTCCTCTGTTTCATGTTTGTCTGTTAATGGTTAGTTAGGCGTGCTTGTCTCTATTGTGCTTATCACGTGGAGACCGCGCATACCCGCGTGCACTGTTGCGAATAAGTGCGGTGTTCGCGGTTAGCTAGCATTTGTTATTTTCCGTATCTCCTCATTGTATTATTTGCTGTGCCTTTGCTAACCTCGTATTCTGTTCTGATCTGCCTTGTGTCTTGTCTGGCGATCGCACCTCTCGCGATCGCGTTCCTATTTCATATCTGCTGTTGTGTGTGTGCGGTTGCGGGGTGGCGACTGGATTGGCACACACACATACAACCTGTCTCTTTGCTCATTCTCATTCGCAATCGCCTCTCTTGCGATTGCGTTCTGCGTTTTGTACAATTCCTGTCTGGCATTTGTGGAGGTACAGAGGATTGGTTCCTCTGCACTCCCCAGCGCCATCTGCCGACAGGAATTTTCCCTCTACGGGTGCGTAGCACCTTTTACTGGGTTCCTGCAAATTATACGCTTGTGGAGGATTTCCGCCGTGTCAGCGCACGCATTGTGCGCTGATCACGGGGAAAGTTCCACAATCGTTACACTACCATTCAAAAGATCCACCCTGAAGCCAAACCGATAGTTCCGGTGGCTGAAGGAAAGGTTTGTTTTTTTAGCATCCTGTCTAAGGACACATTCAAGGTACATGTTCATAATTGTTCCAATAAGGGGGATCTGTCAAGGGGAACATATTGGGTGAGCGGAGATCCCATATGGATCCAGTCATCCAGGTTGGATGACGTTGTTTCTCAAATTGTTAAGAGAACTCTAAAGGTCAAAGTTTCACGGGAAGTTCCCATCCTGAAGGAGAACACGACATGGGACAAAGGGGAACAGGTTTTGACCAGTGCTGGTCGTAATGGAGAAAGCTACGCTTACGGATCATTACGCGTAATTTTACGCTATTACGCATTACGAAATTACGCTTACGGCATAGACAGTCAATTTCGGTACATGTCTATAATTACGCGTAGCACTTACGCAATTACGCGTAAGTATACCGTACTTCAGGTTATTACGTTATAGGTTTACGTGTAAAATCGTACTAGCAATTAATGCGTAAGGTCATGCTGCCAAGCGGAAAAGTTGACGCATGGATCAATGTTAGGTAGCCGCCGACTTTAAGGGTTAATAGCAAAGCCCCCTTAAGTGCTAAGAGCCTCAAATTTGGAGAATATATTAAGGAGATCAGAAGGAATAAGAGGAAAAAAATTTTTTCAAAAAGACCTTATAGTTTTTGAGAAAATCGATGTTAAAGTTTCAAAGGAAAAATATATACATTTAAAAACCCGCCGAGTTTAACGGTTAATAGCAAAGCCTGCTTAAAATTTAGGAACACCAAATTCACAGGGTATATTAAGGGGATCAGTGGGAATAAGAGGAACATTTTTTTTTCAAAAAGACCTTATAGTTTTTGAGAAAATCGATTTTTAAGTTTCAAGGGCGAAAATGTCTTTTAAATGCGGAAAATGTCAGTTTTTTTTGCACAGGTAACAATAGTATTTTATTTTCATAGATTCCCCAAGTGGGAAGAGTTTTACTTACTTCGTTCTGAGTGTGGGAAATATAAAAAAAAAACGACGTGGGGTCCCCCCTCCCAGACCTCTTTAACCCCTTGTCCCCCATGCAGACTGGGATAGCCAGAATGCGGAGCACCGGCCGCGTGGGGCTCCGCACCCTGACTATACCAGCCCGCATGGTACATGGATTGGGGGGTCTCGGAAGGGGAGGGGCAGCCAAGCTTTCCCCTCCCCCTCCGAGCCCTTGTCCAATCCAAGGACAAGGGGCTCTTCTCCACCTCCGATGGGCGGTGGAGGTGGAGGCCGCGATTTCCTGGGGAGGGGTTCATGGTGGCATCTGGGAGTCCCCTTTAAAAAGGGGTCCCCCAGATGACCACCCCCCTCCCAGGAGAAATGAGTATACAGGTACTTGTAGTACCCCTTACCCATTTCCTTTAAGAGTTAAAAGTAAATAAACACACAAACACATAGAAAAAGTATTTTAATTGAACAAAAAACATAACCACGAAAAAAGTCCTTTAATATTCTTAATTAACCATTAATACTTACCTGTCCCTTTAAAAGCCAGTTCCCACGCAATATCTTCGGAAATATACTAATCAGTTACAATGTAACAAAGTTATTACAATGTAACAACTTTGTTACATTGTAACTACGCCGCACCCGACGTCACTCACCGCCGCCGCCGCCACCGCGTCTGCGCTGCACGGACCGACAGAGCTCTGAGCTATAGCTCAGAGCTCTCTAAGCATCTTTGTATTTGGGCTCCAAGGAGCCCCATTGGTCCTTAGCAGACCAATGGGGTTCCTTCTGATTTGAAGGAACCCCATTGGTCTGCTAAGGACCAATGGGGCTCCTTGGAGCCCAAATACAAAGATGCTTTCGAGAGCTCTGAGCTAATATAGCTCAGAGCTCTGTCGGGTGAAGGGACGCTAAGTCCCCGCCGGCTCCGCTGCCCTCCCCGCCTCTCCCACATGTCACCTATATACATGCTAGCACCCATGGGTGCCAGCATGTATATGAGTGACAGGTGTGGGCGGAGTGGACGGCGGGAGCCGGCGGGGACTAGCGTGTATGCGGCGGCCGGCGGGTGAGCGGCGAGTGACGTCGGGTGCGGTGGTGTTACAAAGTAACAAAGTTGTTACATTGTAATAACTTTGTTACATTGTAACTGATTAGTATATTTCCGAGGATATTGCGTGGGAACTGGCTTTTAAAGGGACAGGTAAGTATTAATGGTTAATTAAGAATATTAAAGGACTTTTTTCGTGGTTATGTTTTTTGTTCAATTAAAATACTTTTTCTATGTGTTTGTGTGTTTATTTACTTTTAACTCTTAAAGGAAATGGGTAAGGGGTACTACAAGTACCTCTATACTCATTTCTCCTGGCATCTGGAGACCCCTTTTTAAAGGGGACTCCCAGATGCCACCATGAACCCCTCCCCAGGAAATCGCGGCCTCCACCTCCACCGCCCATCGGAGGTGGAGAAGAGCCCCTTGTCCTTGGATTGGACAAGGGCTCGGAGGGGGAGGGGAAAGCTTGGCTGCCCCTCCCCTTCCGAGACCCCCCAATCCATGGACCATGCGGGCTGGTATAGTCAGGGTGCGGAGCCCCACGCGGCCGGTGCTCCGCATTCTGGCTATCCCAGTCTGCATGGGGGACAAGGGGTTAAAGAGGTCTGGGAGGGGGGACCCCACGTCGTTTTTTTTTATATTTCCCACACTCAGAATGAAGTAAGTAAAACTCTTCCCACTTGGGGGAATCTATGAAAATAAAACACTATTGTTACCTGTGCAAAAAAAACTGACATTTTCCGCATTTAAAAGACATTTTCGCCCTTGAAACTTAAAAATCGATTTTCTCAAAAACTCTAAGGTCTTTTTGAAAAAAAAAATTTTCCTCTTATTCCCACTGATCCCCTTAATATACCCTGTGAATTTGGTGTTCCTAAATTTTAAGCAGGCTTTGCTATTAACCGTTAAAGTCGGCGGGTTTTTAAATGTATATATTTTTCCTTTGAAACTTTAACATCGATTTTCTCAAAAACTATAAGGTCTTTTTGAAAAAAAAATCTTATTGCTTCTGATCTCCTTAATATATTCTCCAAATTTGAGGCTCTTAGCACTTAAGGGGGCTTTGCTATTAACCCTTAAAGTCGGCGGCTTTTTTATATTATACGGGAGCGTAATATTACGCGATTACGGCAGACTGTGTAATTTCAATGGGAGTTTACTGTCTTACGCGTAATTTGTTACGCGTAAAACGTAACCCTATGGTCTACGCGTAATTAATTACGCGTAATACCGTAACCTTACACGTAACGCTTACGGTGCATTTGTAGTGAATTACGATGCGTAATTACGCTAATGCGTAATTTCGGCCCAGCACTGGTTTTGACCCAAGACGACCACACTTTGTTACAAAGGTTAAACAAACAGTACACTAAGTTAGAGGTAAGATTTCACCATGATCCAGGTGATCCTAACGAGGTAGAACACAAAAATAAGCAGGTGAGTTCCAGTCTGACCTGGTGGAAAAGGTTTCCGGTGATGTTCCAGGGACACTCGGACTGGGCCTCTGCAGTTCCAAAGTTCTTTCTACACCCACTGGTCGTCTGGATGGGGATGACAACTTTAGGCATCATTATCCAGGTGAGGTTGCGTGTTAAAATTACGAAAAACAAATTAACCTGGTCCAGAGATTGGTGCCTCATAAACAATCTCATGAACCAATATTTTTAAATTAAGGGATATACAGGGTTACGGGTATAGGTTTAGTAGTACCGGTGATGGAGCTGATTGTATAAAGGCGCTCTTTTAGAAGGCACCTGGCACTGCTCCATTGAGTAACAAACACACAAGTTTCACTTTTCTGTGGTAATGCAAGTTTGTGAGTGATACGCAAGTGACGCAAATGCTGTGCATGTGGATTAGAGGGACTTAGAAGTAGGGCCTCCCCAGAGAGCCTGGTTACAGGAAGACCAAGAGGTCGTGCTCTCTCTCTTCAAGGGGTAACCGCCTAGAGCAGAGAAGTTGTGTGAGCACGAACATCGAAAAGTGAAACATAAAGCAAGAAACCAGGTACGGGTGGGTTCAGAAGCTGGGATCTGCGGGTCAAACCTTTTTAGGGGGGATTGTTATAATTTAAGTAGGCCTCAGTTATTTGGACTGAGTTAGTCAAAAAGGCTTGATGAGCAGACCTGCCCTTTAAGGGGATTTTCTCTTAGAGAGAAAATCTGCAGTTCTGTCAGCAGAACTAGAACATACCAGGAAGCTGTTCTATGGACAAGGCCGCAGGTCTCCCTGACCTGGGCATGTACCGCCATTGGAACAATAAACATCAGCCATGTTTTGGAAATATCCACATTCCTGCATGTATGTCAAATGTCTCATTGATTATGAATCGAGTAGGTGTGTATGATGACACCACGAGTGGGTCCACCAATAGTCTGATTTAGGGGATGGCAAAGATGATGTCATAATTAACTCTTTCCTAGTCGGTATTAAAATCGAGGGGGGCGATCAGAGCTCATTCTGCTTCTTACTTTCGCACTAGCTCGCAAGGCTGACTGGGACCTCTAAGTATGTTCTTCCTTTCTGTAATCTGATATAATGTATGCTGTACATAGGTAGTTTAGTGGAACGTAAGTTAGAAAGAAGTGCCTGATTGACTTCAGCAGGAAGGTACTCACGCAGCTGTAACGCAACATGGAAATCTGCTTTGCCAGGATATGATGAACTGTAGTTATCTGTATTTCTGTTTCTTGAATAAATAACGTAAACCTTGAAGAAGCCTGAGAAAGTCTATCTCCTGCTTGCTGTGTGGAGAGTCAAGTGATCTCACAGTCTGTGAGACGCAACTGTAAGAAGTTAATGGTGTCGAAGCAAGGTGATATAGAACAGGTTCTAACAGTTAGCAGCTTGCTATCCTATACTAATGCATCTGAACACAGCTTCTATTCTGTCTGAATTCATGTTTTTGTTTTTGTTTTTTAATATTGTAACTTACATTAATAAAGTTTTGTCGTGTATTTTACACTTTAGCGAGAGCAGGCTTACATTTTTTTTCCACACTTGTGTCTATTGTATTGCCTTGCTCCCCCAGTTCTTTTTCCTTTGTTTTTATAGTTTCTTGCTTCCATCAGGTTCAAGATACACATTAGCTTGCTGATTTTCAAACGGCATTACAGACAGAGGCACTGTTGAGACTTAGGGCCCATTCACACCTAAAATCGCTAAATGCAAGCGCTAAAGCGATTTTCTGGCGTTTTACAGAGTTTTTTATGAGTGCTTTCCAAGCGATTTTTCACTGTATAGAAAGTGTTTTTTCAGTAATTAGCTAATAGTGATTACTTAACATTACGAACACCAATCGCTCAGAAAATGCTGCATGCTACGCGTTTGCGTTTCAGCAAAACGCTAAACGCTTGGATGAGAACAGAACCATAGACAATACATTGAACAAGCGCTTTTTGAAATGCTAGCGCTTTTGAGCAATGCAGAAAGCGCTAGTAAAGCGCACAAGTGTGAAAGGTCCCTAAGGGTCCTGAAGAGGAACCAAAAGCAGCAAAGTATAGTGCAAGAAATGAAAAATAGTAGCATTAAAAACATTTTGCACATATGAATAATACCTAATTATGACAAGTATGGCATTTCTGGCACTACAACAATCCCATCCTTTAATTTGTTGTGTTCAGTAGAGATGGCCCGAACCTTTCGCCGGGCGAATCTCTCTGGGCCCTGTAATACTTCCGGGTTGCTATGACCAGGAGTAGTACGCCTGCGCTGGCCCGGCGGTGCGCGTCCTAGATCGCGCTCCTGTTGCCGGGCACTCTCTCTGCGCATGAGCATCACTCATGACGTCACGTACATGCACAAAAAGTGCCCGGCAACAGGAGAGAGATCTAGGACGCGCACTGCCGGTCCAGCGCAGGCGTACTACTCTGGGTCATAGCGACCTGGAAGTAGTACAGGGCCCAGAGATGGTGAGATGTTCGGAAACCGTTCGCGCCATCTCTAGTGTAGAATAGGTGGAACCAGATTTAGCAGCTCTCTCCATTAAAGTGGTCTGAAACTCAGCAATTCTTCTTTCTCTAAAAGATTATTTTCAGCCTTAAAGTGTACCAGAGCTGCCAAATTAAAAAGATTTTATACATACCTGAGGCTTCCTCCAGCCCCATCCACTCTGATCGCTCCCACGCCGCCGTCCTCCGCTGCCCGCAGCTTCGGGAACCAGGTTCCCGAACGTCCATCAGTCAGAGCCAGTCTAACGTAAGAGAAGTGCGCTGTTTGTGTATCTCTCCAGCAGTCGTTGAAGAGATACGTAGAGGGTGCTCTTCTCCTGCATAGCTGGCCGTGACTGACGTAAGTGACAGGACCCGGTTCCCGTAGCTGCGGGCGGTGGAGGGCGGCGGTGTGGGAGCGATCGGAACAGATGTAGCTGGAGGAAGCCCCAGGTATGTATAAAAACACTTTAATTTGTCAGCTTTGATGTTGGGTACACACGTTACGTTCTTTCGTGCGACTTAGCCACCCGATCGTTTTTCGGAACGATTTCACACATGATTTTGCGCTCGATTCTCTTATCTTCATTCGTTATTCTTATCTTTTTCCATTCACCGCTATGAAAAATCGAGCGCGGAAACGATCGGGAGCAATATCAGACATGAGGGATTTTATCTATCTGATCCATCTATCGCATAATAAAACGTAACGTGTGTACCCAGCATTAAGGCCCATACACACGTCGAATTTTTCCGAACGACGTGTGTATGGGCCTTTAGTCTCTTTAAACTAACTACCAGCAAACATTTTTTTAAGCTGAACAGCATTCAAACAGTTAACACAGCACTGCATTCTGCAGTGGAAGCTTGTGATCTGAACTTTTAGCTTGTGATCCAAGGTGATAACATTGTATCAACAGAGGAATGTAAACAAGGGATAATTAGTTACAGCTAGCAACTGCTGAAACTGAGCTACACAGAGCTGACAAGCAGAGATGAGAAATGTATCACTAGATAGCTGCTGTATTTATATTAAAATGTATGAATAAAATGCAAAGGCAGATTTCTGAGCAGATAAACTGCACCTTGGGACTTTGTAATTTGTAAACAGGCATTATTACCTGTGGACAAAAATAAATATGGTAACTGAATGGGTAATAAAAAAAAAGTAGGAAAACACTTTTTATTGAATCTTATGTCAGAGTTGTATTCCACTTTAAGCAGTACTTTTCTCTGTGTCTCCAGCATGTTTTAACAGGAACCAACAACACACAACAGTACAAATCATCTTACATGAAATGCATGTAGCACAGTGCCATCTATAGGCCAGATGTATGAACAGAACACTAATGTTGGAAATGCGGATTCTGCATAACAGTATACATCTACAAAAAATAGCGGATTTCTCAGAACACATTTTTTTATGTTTACATTTAACTAATTGTATTGACAAAAAGTAACATTCTGATAATAAAATTCTGATCTCCGTGGAAATCGATAAGACACCTCGTGGAAAGAAGAAATCTGTCAGAATCAAAATTTGGCATTTCCAGCCATCCCTGATTAAAAAAGAAAAAAAAAACACAAGCAAACAATAAAGCTGCCCTGGCTGCTGCATTTCTTACATCTATGTGTTTGCTGTTTGTAACATTAATAATGCACTGATCCCCTCGGGGCTTCATCTTCTGTCTGCTTCTCCAAGTAGCACAGACCGGATAGCTGAAATAATGCTTGTTAGTGCAGTGGTGTGTTCATTTCTGATTAAAGAACAAGCGACACCCATTCTAACCTAGAAATAAAAAACACATATATAAGCAGATAAATACTACTTCTACTTGCATAACAGATGTATTGTGCTATCCATGTAATGATTCCTGTGAATTTTATAAAGGAAAAGCAGAGAATCCTATTCTAGGCAGTGGCCATCTTGCCCAGCTTAATGCTGACATCATATCCTCCCTGACTCTTGTCCCCCCCCCCCCCCCCTTCTCTTTCTCATTGTGTATTTATTAGCTGCCCTCCTCCCAGAGTCTTTTTTTTATTTACACATCCAATCACTGAGTCACTTCAGCCTTGCTTGTAAACACAAGTGATCAGCTAGGCAGGAAAATAAATGGAAGAGGAGGAATATATTATAGATAAAAAGAACTCCCAGCATTCAAAAGAACTCCCAGCATTCAACTTTTTGGCACTGTTTGGCACTAGGGCCAGTGCTCCTAAAGTATGTGATAACGCCAAACCATAACAGCAGAAAAAGTTTTGAATGCAGGATTAGCATCTTTATCACTTAATACAGACCAGTTGCTGTTGAAATTTGATTTTTATGGTGACTTTAAAGGGAGTACAATTTATGTACTATCTACTGCATTGGACACCTTTGTATTTACCCCACACTACTGTCCTACTAGGGCTTATAGCTTCTTGCACCTAACTGAGGAGGGAACAGAAAGACAACCTACTGCCTACTAAATAATGAACATGTACATTTAAAGAGACGCTGTAACAACATTTTGTGCCTTATTTCTTCTGTCCTGTAAGTTCCTATTACTGTTGTAATGTGGTCTGTCTTATTGCAGCCTTTCCTACTTGCACTGTCTCTGTAATAAATCGTATCTCCTTTCCTCTGCGGTGTCTGTCGGGCTAAGGCTGGAATGTGTGGAATGTGCAGCACTGCTTGTCATTGGCAGAAGCTTTACACACCCCCTCCAAGCTCTGCATGAGTCACACCAGATAGCTGTTCACAGCCTATGATACTCTGGTTAGAAGCCATGTCATTGGTTTGTAAACACTGCCTAAAACTGGCAATTACAAGCCAGGATTGTAGCAGGGAGTGGCAGAAACAGCACAGAGGGGCACAGGAGAAAATAAGGAATAGAATGGTATGCTTTTTATTGCAAGAATATTAGAGTACAGATTCTCTTTAATCATGTCTGTTAGAACCTAACTGATGTGAGTCATACCTTAAAGAGTAACTAGGCATAAAATTAAAAATCAATTATCTATTTTTATATGGCAAACAAATAATAAAAATGCTAACCAGGCAATCCAAAAGTAAAAAATCACTCTTAATTTTCTTCTCAATAGAATATAATTTACCAGGTCCCATGGCTCTTATTTGGGAAAGTGACTCAGCTAAAATCCAATCCATACAAATAAACCAGGTCTGCAAAGTCGTGTGACAATGATTTGTGACGATGCACTTCTAACTGCAGAGCTGTGTGGGAGTGTCTGAAGACTGGGAGGAGGGCGGGCAATGCATACACATTCAGATAGAGAAGTGGAAACAGAGTAAGGGAGGAAATTACATAAGGATTGGCTTCAGACACAGGGGCCCATATGTAATTAACTTTTTCTCCTAGGTGATATTTTAAAACTTATCAATAAAAGCCTTTTTAAAGCACCAGAAAGCAAGAAAATACTCAAAATAATTTTGGTAGTACTTTTTCACTTACTTTTAGGTACCTTTTTAGTTGAAAAGTGCTGAAAAGTTATTTTAAAGGACTTCCGAGGCCAGACGGCCAAAAATAGATTAGTACATGGGTGCTTTTTGTCCCCATAGAGGACGCCATCAGCGCCCTCCATTACATTCCGCCGCCATTGTTTTCATAGTACTGGCCCCAGGTTGGGTCCCGACCCCACCGCACGAGTCGTTTCATTATTCCCCTCCAAAGAAGGCTGCTGAGTTGAGCTGTGGCTGTGCGGTACGCATGGACGCAAGTGCGGCTGCGCAGCTCTCAGCCCTCCTCCAGCCGCATGATGTGAGCGATGTGAGCGATGTGAGCGTGCCCGATGGACAGGAGGACGCGGGGAGCGAGGACGCAGCTGGAGAAGGGCTGAGAGCTGTGCAGCCGCAGTATGGCTAACAGCTCTTCTTTAACCTGCTGAGCGGTCTGGACGAGCTCAGCTCGTCCAACACCGCCAGAGGCTGCCGCTCAGGCCCTGCTGGGCCGATTTCCACCAAATAAAAAGCAGCACACGCAGCCGGCACTTTGCCAGCCGCGTGTGCTGCCTGATCGCCGCGAGCAGCGGCGAAAGAGGGTCCCCCCAGCCGCCCGAGCCCAGCGTAGCCGGAACAAACAGTTCCGGCCAGCGCTAAGGGCTGGATCGGAGACGTCAGGCGGCTGACGTCCATGACGTCACTCCGCTCGTCGCCATGGCGACGAGGGAAGCAAAACACGGAGGGCCGCTCATTGCGGCCTTCCGTGTTATTTCTTGCCGCCGGAGGCGATCGGAAGATCGCCTCCGGAGCGCCCTCTAGTGGGCTTTCATGCAGCCAACTTTCAGTTGGCTGCATGAAATAGTTTTTTTTTTATTAAAAAAAACCCTCCCGCAGCCACCCTGGCGATTTAATCAGAACGCCAGGGTGGTTAAGGAAATCTGAAAAGGAGTGGGATATGAAGAGGAGGAATTGCTGTTTTTTTATTTTTTATTTTTGTATGTTTTCTAAATGCCTTATGCCTATTATACTTATGAAGAGCATATAACCTAATTTCAGAGATCTCCAGAATACCCAAGCAAGTTGGGTGACCCAGGACCACTAGGAAAGTATAGTGGACCATAAGAGACTGAAATGCCGTCCTACTAAAAATGTTGAGTTGATGCGGCTCTGTAAAATGTAAAGCTATTGGCATGCAATTCAGTATTCAGTAGTGGTGCATTGTGGGTAACTACAGTTACACATCTAAATCTGAATTATCGCAAATACCTTCTGTTTTAAGAAGGCAAACCATACTTCAGAAATCAAGTGACTGTACACAGACTAAAGGTACGTATACATGACCCAATTTGTGTGATTATTTTTTCCCGATGATCATCACAAAAAAAAATGTAAACAATGTTTAACAACATGTTACCAGCCGTGGCGATCATTCATTTTGAACAACCATCACGTCGGATCACTGGTCAATTTCCATGAGTGTGTTGACGATCGTGTCACCTCTCCCACCACTGGGCGGCGCTGCAATGCTGGCACTATTCCCTGAGCTTTGATCACGTCATGTGATCGGAAGCCAGAAGAGAATGTCAGAAGTGCAGTGCTGCCCCCGGTGGAGGAAGAGAAGAAGTCAATCCAGCCACCTGGACAGGTGGCTATAACAGCTCCCTGCCGCTTGCTCTACCCACAAACTGACCCGCACTCGCAGCCCGCTACCTGCAACCCACACCTGCCCACAAGCAAAACCAGGTACCCAAACCCGATGCACATTTTGGGTAACCCGTGCGTACCCGACCTGATAACGGCCTCTAGTGCCACATTCTTCTATAGCACTGTACATAGTACAAAACAAATAGTGGGGAACATAGAGGTTGATTCACTATAACAAAGAGCGTTCCTTATCAGAGTTAACATGTCTTATAAGAGTTGATGTGCCTTATCAGAGTTAATGTGCCTTATCAGAGTTAGCATGCCTTTTCAGAGTAGCATAGCGAGCGCTACAAACTTATGCCTGCTAATTGCCAAAGACGAGAGCTCCACTCCTCCTGCCCTGCGGTCCAATCACTTTAAAGAACATTATCCCTGCACTTTGATTGGCCCAATAGGCTGCCTGTCACTTGACAGGAAACTTGACAGGCAGCCTATTGGGCAAATCAAAGTGCAGGGATAATGTCCTTTAAAGTGATTGGACCTGCAGGGGCTCAGGGCAGGACGAGTGGAGATCTCGTCATTGCCAATTAGCAGACATAAGTTCGTAGCACTTGCTATGCTACTCTGGTAAGGCACACTAACTCTGATGAGGCATGTTAACTCCGATAAGGCACATTAACTTGGATAAGGCACGTTAACTCTAAGGCACGCTATTTGTTATTGTGAATCAACCCCATAAATACATGAGAAGTTCAAGACACTGTACAATCAGGACATCCACACGTACAATCAGGACAACACAACTACAAATACAGACATTGTTCATATGCAGTGTGAGGCATCACCAATACTGGTGCATGTAATAAGCTAAATTGTGCATTACGCAACACACACAGCGAGGATCCAGCCTAAAGCCAAAAGATTCGCACAGCAGCCAGGTAAAGGGCACTTTAAAAATGTTATAGCATAATGGCAACATATATCTTCCTCTTACTTTAAATTCCATTAAAGTTGAAGGCCAAATTGTGGATTGTCATTTAAGCCATAAAAGGAAAGGAAACTGTAATCATTTACGATGTACAGCAGATTTACTACCGCCTAGACTAGATTTGATGGTTATATAAGTATTACTGTGTCCAAGTCTGTAAATGTTTGCAACTGAATATTATCACCAATCACAACCAGGGGTTAAGGCTGAACTGTTACCATTAATATGTCTATTTCTGTCTGCATGCTGGGCACATTGGTAGATTTGTGTTCAGTTGTATAAACAATATCCTGCTGCAGTTGAACATCTGCCAGATATTACACACTCGCTGTCAAAAGGTAGAAAGTCCCCTTTTAGTTGTGCTAATGCATGATTGTGTGACAGGTGCTACTAATGCTTCTCAGTTGTGCTAATGCTCAGTTGTGCTAATGCATGATTGTGTGACAGGTGCTACTAATGCTTCTCAAAAACATGCCGTATAACATAACATATTATGACCTCATTACCTTGAGTTCCTTTAACCATTTCCTATTTGTGCACCTTTAGTGGAAATTACTGTATTTTTGACTCACTTTTTCTCCCCCAAAAGTGTGTGTGTGTGTGTGTGGGGGGGGGGGGGGGGGGAGTCACTTCGTCTTATAGTCCAAATGCAGGGAGTTTTTGACTTGTGAACGCCTGCCAATATGAACCTCCAACCCGCCACAATACCGGGGACTCCCTGTACTGTACCCATGCAGAGGAGGACACAGGGGGACAAACAGAGGACACGGGGACACAAAGGGGCATAGAGAGGGCACAAGGGGGACAGAAGCGGACACATGGGGGATACAGGAGGACACAAGGGGGACAGAGGAGGACACAGGGAGACACAAGAGGTAAAAGGGGGCATGAGGTACAAGGGGGGCATTATCCACAAGATGCCCCTTCACCATGGCTGCACCAGGTTTAGTATATATTTTTTCCCCTGGTTTTTGTCCTCTAAGCCTAGGTGCGTCTTATGGTCAGGAGCGTCTTATAGTCCGAAAAATACGGCAGATGCTTATTAAAGTCCTGCTATTCCGCGCATGTGCCTCGGTAGCTCGCATTTGAACCCTATGGGCTTGATTCACAACATAACTGTTATCACGGCTGTGAAAAATTGCTTTGTGTTTGGTTTTAGCATGTTTTCGGTTATCGCACGAACAACGCACAAATGCATATTTTGCATATTTTTGCGCGCGATAACCTTTTTCACGCGAAAACATGCTAACATGCTAACGGAACGTTAACGCGCAGACATGAACTTTTTGCGCACAGTAACCGTTTTCACATGAAATTTTGCGCGAAGCACTTTTCACAGCATGACAACAGTTACCACTGCTTTGTGAATCAAGCCCTATATAGTTGTTAAAGCTGCACATTGTTGTAAATAAGCTTTCCTACTGTAATGGACCTTGTAGGAGTAAGTATAGTATAGATAATTAATGAGATGCCAATTTCTAAATTCCATGCTAGGGATGGCAGGAAATGCCCATTTCTGATTCCATGGATATTCATTTTTTTGCCAATGCCAATTTCCGATTTTCCTTTTTTCCGGGTTTCTGGTGAAAATGAAACTAGCTGGCGGTGAGGGGCAGGAGAATGCGTGAGTGACTGCGAGGGCACGGGACGGCTGCAGGGGGCTGATAGAAGGCCCAGGTGAGTAAAACTGTTTTTTTTTTATCCAAGGCTTAAAGAGGAACGGTTGCAAAAATCTTAAAGTTTAAAACACATATAAATAAGAAGTACATTTCTGCCAGAGTAAAATGAGCCATAAATTACTTTTCTCCTATGTAGCTGTCACTTACAGTAAGCAGTAAAAATCTGACATTCCGACATATTTTGGACTAGCCCATCTTCTCATTGGGGGGTTCTCAGGGTTTTCTTTATTTTTAAAAGCACTTAGTGATTGGCAGTGCCTCCTTCCAACTGACAAAATAGCGTGCAGCTAGCAGGGAGGCTGGCCAGCATCTTTGTATTAATCATTTTCAGGGAATGTCTCTATAAAGAATAAAGGCCGTGCTGAGAATCCCCTATAGAGAGATGGACTAGCCCAAAATCTGTTGGTTATGTCAGATTTCTACTACCTACTGTAAGTGACAGAAACATAGGAGAGAAGTATTTTAGTCTGGGAGAAATGTACTTCTTATTTGTATGTGTTTTAAATTTTAAGTGATGATTCCTTTTTAAAGAACAAGCGACACCCATGCTAACCTAGTAATAAAAAACACATATATAAGTAGATAAATACTACTTCTACTTACATAACAGATGTATTGTGCTATCCAAGTAATGATTCCTGTGAATTTTTGGAAAGGAAAAGCAGAAAATCCTATTGCAGGCAGTGGCCATTTTGCCAAGCTAATGCTGACATCATATCCTCCCTGACTCTTGTTTCCCCCCTCCCTTCTCTTGTTCATTGTGTATTAATTAGCTGCCCTCCTCCCAGAATCTTTTTTTTATTTACACATCCAATCACTGAGTCACCTCAGCCTTGCTTGTAAACACAAGTGATCAGCTAGGCAGGGAAATAAATGGAAGAGGAGGAATATATTATAGATAAAAAAAACCTCCCAACATTCAAAAGAACTCCCAGCATTCAACTTTTTGGCACCGTTTGGCACTAGGACCAGTGCTCCTAAAGTATGTGATAACTCCAAACCATAACAGCAGAAAAAGTTTTGAATGCAGGATTAGCATCTTTATCACTTAATACACTCAGACCTGTTGCTGTTGAAATTTGATTTTTATGGTGACAATACTGCTTTAAGTATCCCTTTAAGTAAAGAACAAATTCCTATCTAGATCAGGTACTAAACAGAAGGAAATCAATTTTCCACGGCTGGTCGGCAAAAACAATTATGTTACAATGACTCTGTCAACTAAGAATTCTTGTTTATTGGATATAGCTGTTGCAATTGGAGATCATTTCTATTTGCATTTAGAGGCATCAAGGCATTGGGAGTGCGCAGAGAATTAATTGAAAATGCTGCACAAAGAACACAATTCTTACAAAGGAACTGACCAGTTGGGATGCTTTGAATGCAGTGCCAAGAATCTGGCTGGCGGCATGGTGGAGGGAATTACCAGCTGTCGGTTTGCAGTAGATATGGGTAGCCAGCTTAACATTGTTTTTCAATATTTTCACCTCGAAAAAATGTTATTTCCTGTAAATCAGCTGTATATGTTAACTTAATATTATATTTGTTTTGGTTGAGGTCCCATAATTGCTCTTCAGCTTCCGGTTCTTCCCTTTCCATAGTATCGGCACATCATCAATATCAATCAAGCAGATATAGTGGCATGCCACATTCCAAAGTGTCCCCTTATTGCAACTAAGCACTTGCTTTATGGGATGGACAAAGGAAGAGGCTGTCATTTTTCATTTAAATATTTCCCAATGTGTTTTGTGGGATTCTGATGTCTGAAACTGGTACGGTTTTATTTGTTGATTATTGCAAAGGATACAGATTATATGGTTAATAAAAAGAAGAGTTTAATTTCAGAAAAATTCCATTCACTCTTACCAAGGAGGTCTTTCCAAGTGGATACAAGGCAAAAAATTTTTTTCAAAAAGACCTTGTAGTTTTTGAGAAAATTGATTTTAAAAATGCAAAGAAAAAATGTTTTTTAAACAAAAAATGAAAGTTTAACCACTTCACCCCAAGAGTTTTTACCCTAACGCACCAGAGCAATTTTCACTTGTCAGCATTCCTATGTTTCATTCGCCAATAACTTTATCACTACTTGTCACAACAAAATTATCTATATCTTGTGTGGGGGGAGGGGGGGGTTGCCACCAATTAGGCTTTCTTTGGGTGATACACTATGCTAAGAATTATTTTATTCGAAATGCAGTTTAACAGGAATAATAAGAAATAAACCCCACATATTTTATTTGCCAATTAGTCTCGGCTATTACAATGTTTAAATTATGTCCCTAGTACAATGTATGGCGACAATATTTTTGGGGAAATAAAGGTGCATTTTTTCATCTTTGAGTCCATCACTAATTACAAGCCCATATATGCAGATAAAACAGTATTATACCCTCATGCCATAAATAGTAAAAAAGGGGAGTCCACTCGCTAACTATGGTGGGGGAGGGGAGAAGGAGGTATTAATTTATTTTTATTTAATTTACTATGTGTAAAACGTAGTGTAAAACGTGTATTTTTACTTATGTGTGTATTTTTCGTTTACCACCAGATATCCTCTGTCTCTCTGCTTAAAACAAACACAGAAACATTGTTGTTACAGTAAAGCTCATTGGCTTCTCGTTGAAGCCATGATCTTTGCCCCACCAATTGTGGCTCTGCGGGTTCCAACCGTTACCTGCAGCGGGGGAGTGCGCGCTCCTGGACGGTAGCAGAGGCAGGGTAGGACTGTTAAGAGGGTCTAACGGGACGTTTTAAAATGAAGGGTGGGTGGATAGTGGTTAAAAAACATTTTTGGTAACAATAGCATGTATGGGGGCTTTGTCAGTGCGAAATTACGTGAAAATGTAATGAAAATTACACAAATTTACCAATGGATTACATGAAATTAATTAAATTTACAAATCATAATTATGTATGGGCATAATTGTAAAACTTTACGTGAAATGCAGATGTAATGTACTTACCCAGACCAACCAGCCAGGGATCTTCTTGTGTCTGTTACCTTTACAAAGTAGCTGATAACATTACATGTAATGTGAAATATATGTCACAAAACTGCAACACTGCCACAATAGGATTTCTTGGGATGCTCCACTTAAAGCTGAATGTTCTCTCTTATGATTGATAATCGCTACATTCCTAAAACTGGCACTTGGACATGCTTTTAAATAATAAATATCTGATATTAATTAACCTAGTTTTAAGCATAATTGAGCTACAAGTAGTATAATTACTGGGATCTCATTGGAAGGCTTTGCGTGTAGAATAAGTGTGGCCATTATTACAAAACTCTTAATGATCTCATTCCTGGTTCAATACAGATGGATCCTCAAATATGTATTGCTGCGGAGCAATAGAATCTTAATTAACATCATCATTTAAATGTAATGATGAGATGCAACATATAGTCACTAATTGCAAATCGGAATTTAACCAAGTAAAAATTCCATGAAGTATCTTTGGATTGCGCATTAAAAAGAGTAACAAGTATAAGTATAACTTTAAAAACCCATCACCTGCCTTATATAGTGCTACAGGAAAGGGCTCTGAACCAAGTGAATGCCTATACTGCGCAAGTACTTCTCTAGCACAGCAGGCATTCTATAACAACTAATCTAACTCTTAAAGAGCAACCTTAAAGAGAATCTGTATTGTTAAAATCGCACAAAAGTAAACATACCAGTGTGTTAGGGGACATCTCCTATTCCACTCTGTCACAATTTCGCCGCTCCCCGCCGCATTAAAAGTAGTCAAAAACAGTTTTAAAAAGTTTGTTTATAAACAAACAAAATGGCCACCAAAACAGGAAGTAGGTTGATGTACAGTATGTCCACACATAGAAAATACATCCATACACAAGCAGGCTGTATACAGCTTTCCTTTTGTATCTCAAGAGATCACTTGTGTGTTTACCTTCTGTCCCCTTCAGCTCTCATGCACGGAATACTAGTGACAGGCTTTGAGGCTGATCCTTTCTTCCTGTTTGTAATTCCTCAGTATGTGTCAGCCAGCTACTTTCACAGCCTAACAGAGGAGGATTTTTATCCAGCTCTCTTCTATCACTGATAAGATAGCAGAGACCTGCTGGCTTATGTAAATAACTCATACACTGAAGTGTGCATAGAGGGGGAAGTGCATAACAGACCAGCACGGAAGAGTTGGCAGCCTTCCAGACACAGGCCGACAAGTCTGACAGGGGAAAGATACATTGATTTATTACAGAGACTGTCATAGTACAAAGTGCTGCAGTAAGCCAGAACACATTAGAATAGCTTTTGGAACCTGTAGGATGGTAGAAAAAACGTTGTAATTTTTGTTACGGAGTCTCTTTAATGAAGGATTGACCTTCATCGCAATCAGTAGCTGATACCCCCTTTCTCATGAGAAATCTTTTCCTTTTCTCAAATAGAATATTAGGGAGGTCTGTATGGTTGTTATTGTGGTGAAACCCCTCCCACAGTGTGATGTCATGACCATTTTACTGTCTGTGAATCTCGTTGCATTGTGGGAAATAACAGCTTTTTCCAACTGCCAAGCAAGCAATATCTTCCTCTGTGCATAGAACTCTTAGTAACGAACATTCTGTACAGATCACCTGCCAGAACTAAAGATGTCACCACCCGTGATGCATTTCAGAATGTAAATCAGGGAAAGTAAAGATTTTACAATGGGCAAAACAATGACAAAATATTCTACAAATCTATATTCTAAAAAATAAGCAATACTATTCATTATGTTATTTTCACTACAGTTCCTCTTTATATCATAAAAAATAAATACATTGGGGTATATTCACTAGTTGTCGTGGGCAAGGCAAGGCATTTTATCGGTAATCCCGATAGTAAGGTAACACATTGTGAAATTAGCACAACCCACGTTACCTAGGTAATGCATGCGTTACCAGGGTACTATACTGTGTATCTGTTATTTTACCATATGTTTATGAATACACCCCATTGTTTTCACATATTGCAACGCACATCAACAGGGGTGCCCCATTTAGGCTGATTCATGTCCACTCATAAACCATTTTGTAATCCTGTGCGTAAAAGAGTAAAAAAAAAATCACTCTACCTCAGAATTGCTGCAATTGGAATATGGTATTTTGGATGAAAGATTCAAACAAAGGGACAACCCTTATCGGCGTTTAGCAAGAGCTAGGCACTTTGCTAGTTCTAGAGATAGACATACTTTCTCACATCATAACACTTACAAACATCGCCTCACACCACTTTGTCCGCTTTTGTGACCAAAGAATGCTGATGACAGGAACACCTTGTATTTCTGATTGAAGCCAATAGATGTCCTTAATTGCTTCTGGGCATCCATGGTCTATATCAGTCTTTCTCAACCAGGGTTCCCTGGAGCCCCAGGGTTCCTTAAGTACTCTATAGGGGTTCCTTGGCATTTTTCCCCATCGTAGGGGCCGGGGGAAGTATAATAGAGGGCACACTATACTAGGGGGTAATGTAAATAGAAGTATTAAATTCAGACTAACAATGAGCACATTATTAAAAAGTACTAGAATAAGGAGACATTATAATGAGAGGCAGTGTAATAGGGGGTAGTGATATAAACAGCCACACCAGCTATTAAAGACCATGCCACCTGCAAAATAAATTCAGGGCTTCCTTGAGATCCAAAAATTACTTGCTAGGGTTCCTTGAGATCCAAAAAGTATTTGCAGGGTTCCTCCAGGGTAAAAAGGTTGAGAAAGGCTGGTCTACATGCTACAGCTGTGTGAATGTCGAGCTGACATGAGACTAAGAAGTGCGGTCATTTGATCGCTGGTAACTAGTAACAACCACTCCAAATATTACTTTCAGAGTTTGGTCAAATAACGTTCAAACCACACTTGTAAAAGAAAAAAAAGGTACGGTATGTATAAAGGACTAAGGTATTGATGATCAAAATAGTTTAAATAGCAAGAGTGGCAAACTTTTGTTTTTAAATATACAACACTTGCTTTGTATGATAATTCTGATGAGCAGTCTTTTCAAAGTGAGAGACAACCACTGGCTGTATCCACAGAATGTGTAGGAGCAGTCCCGTACAAACACACCAACGGTGTTTATCCACAAGCAATGTGGGGAATCTAGTTTCGAGATGAATCAGCGACGTTGAGGATGCATAAGCCCCGCCCACCAACTGGTTTCAAACTTGCATGCTTCGTCATGGTGTAAGCAGGTAAGTGAACTCAATGTCTTATTTATGTTCTAGGAGGGTCCATTCACAGGGATTCCTTTTATCCTTTAGTTTGTTTTCTTCTCCTGCACCAGGTCCTCAACCTACCGAGTTATCTTTATCGGGTTACTTTAAGTGGATTATCAGCATGCTGAAATTTTGAGGTACTCACTACAGGTAGACAAATCACCTCATAGTCAAATGGTAAAACCTTTGCCAGTTCCGAAACTTCCATGCTAGCTGGGCAATCAGAGCCTTGAGGACACATATAGTTGAACACATTGGGCAACCCCTCTAGTGTGACAAAACGTTTCTTACTTGTACTTAATTGAAGATCTCAGTTCATTTTCTTTTGAAGACACTAAAAAGGGTTTAATGACCTGTTCAGCATGTGGATGTGTATCGCACCCTTTTTTATCTTAAGCCTTTTGGATCTTCAAATCATGTACTTGGGTCCCAGAGGGTTTAAATGCTGCCTGAGATTTGGATTTGGTATTTGAATTTTTTTTTTGAACAATGTGAGGATTTAACAGCTGTTTTGTGTACTACTCCATTCTCTACCTATTAGGAGTTATCTTACAATCCCCTTGCTTGGTAGGCAAAGAAGTGAAGTTACCTGTATCGAGTTTTGTCTTTTGTTAATGTGTAGCAGATATGACTAAGGACATAGTCAGTGGTCTAGCAATAGGGGCTGCAGAGGTTGCGACCGCACCGGGTCCCCGATGCCACTGGACATATCATCTGTCTAAAACGTATTAGCTGTTTTGTTCCTGTTGCTTTCCAATAAAGTACAGTACCTTTAACCAGGTGAGCAGCGGATAATTTCTATATATGCTCGCAAAGAGAGAACTCATTTTATAAACAAGTTTGCAATGTAGGTTGGGAGCTAGCTTACCTGGGAGGTGCCTGAGACATCAGTAAATGTTGTTACTGCTTGGATATGCCACCCACAGCCAGTCTCAAAGAAATAAAAGATATTTGAACAATACATGAAGAGTGACATTGCAAGCACTGGTTCCACATATTGCAATACATGTCTAGGACGCCTCTTGTATCCCTGTCCTAACTTCTCTTGAGAGTTGTCCATTTGCTCAATTTGTACATTTGCCAAATTTTTGGTGAAGAAGTATGCAGTGTGACTAGACAAGGAAACCAAAAAAAGAACAGGAAGCCCAATCTGGTGCAGTCTGTTTAGTACAGATATTTATTATTTACAGTATTTAAGTATTTGTATAGCACCAACATATTACGCAGCACTGCACAGAGTATACAGTTGTGTTCAAAATGATTCATCCACCTATGCTGTAAAGGGTTTTAGGGAACATTTGTAATTGTGTTCAGAATGAAATCTTACAAGGACTTTTTAAAGAACCAAATGCAACTAAAATGACATCACTTGTTTTTGTAATACAGTGTTAAATGTTTTTTTTTTTGTGATTTCTTCATTGACACAATTATTCAACCCTTAAAGACTACCACTCTTAAGAACAGAGGTTCATTCAAGTGTTTTCGATCCACACTTGTGGATGTTGAAGAGACTCTGAAGTGAGTGAGATAGGATTTGATTAATGTAAAGCACCTTACATAGTGCCAAAACGCCGCTATCCCGCGGCAAAATTAGGGTTTTTTACCCCCCCCAAATCCCCCCTGCAAAATCCACGACTTTCTTGGTCGTGGATTTTGCAGCTCATGAGGCAGAGCTATGAGCTGCAGCTCTGCCTCCATGCGCGTCAATCTGCCGGCGGATCTCCGCCTCTCCCCCGCCCGCTCCCTGTGAAGGAAGAGTAAGAGGAGCGGGGAGAGGTGGCGATCGGCCGGGATTGATGCGCTGAGAGGGAGAGCTACAGCCATTAGCACTGCCTCAAGCAGGAAGCATTCCCTGGACCTAGAATAGGGGATTTGGGGGCTTAGACCCCTTGTTTTGCCACAGGATGGCGGCGTTTTGGCACTATGTAAGATGCTTTACACTAATCAAATCCTATCTCACTTGCTTCAGAGTCTCTTTAACAAGCAGCAATACAGCATAATAAGCACCAATTAGGCAGATTAAAATGACTGTGATACTCAGCTCCTTCTATACTGGTGTGTTTACAAACATGGTGAAGTCAAGAGAATGGTCCAGGAAGACAAGAGAAGAGGTGATTTCTCTTCACAGGAAGGGCAATGGCTATAAGAAGATTGCAAAGATGTTAAACATACCAAGAGACACCATAGGAAGCATCATTTGCAAATTCAAGGCAAAGGGCACTGTTGAAATGCTACCTGGTTGTGGCATAAAGAAGATGCTGACTTCGACTGCTGTGCGCTACCTGAAGCGCAAAGTGGAGAAAAGTCCCCGTGTGACTGCTGAGGAACTGAAAAAGATTTGTCAGATGCGGGTACTGAAGTTTCATTTCAGACAATAAGTAGTAGCAGTAGGGTTGCTTTTACTTCAGACAATAAGGCGCACACTGCGTAATGAAGGCCTCCATGCCAGAACTCCCAGGCACACCCCCTTGCTGTCTCCAAAGAATAAGAAGAGTCGACTGCAGTATGCCAAAAGTCATGTGGACAAATCACAAAAGTTTTAGGATAGTATTCTGTGGACTGAAACAAAATTAGAACTGTTTGGGCCCATGGATCAACGCTATGTTTGGAGGAGGAAGAACAAGGCCTATGTAGAAAAGAACACCTTGCCTACTGTGAAGCATGGCGGGGGGTCAATCATGCTTTGGGGCTGTTTTGCTTCTGCAGGTACAGGGAAGCTTCAACGTGTGCAAGGTACCATGAATTCTCTTCAGTACCAGGAGATATTGGATGAAAATGTGAGGCAGTCCGTCACAAACCTGAGGCTTGGGAGACGTTGGACCTTTCAACAGGACAATGATCCCAAGCATACCTCCAAGTCCACTAGAGCATGGTTGCAGATTAAAGGCTGGAACATTTTGGAGTGGTCATCGCAGTCACTGGACTTAAATCCGATTGAGAACCTCTGGTGGGACTTAAAGTGAACCTCCGGACTAAAAATCTACTCAGCAGAACTGAAAAGGCTTGGTGTTTCTTTAACAGTTTCACAGCATCAGAACTTTGTTTTTCTTACCAAAACATTATTTTTAGCTGCATTTTTAGCTAAGCTCCACCCATCAAAGAAAACTGCCTGGGCTTTTTTCCCTGATGCTGTGCAAAGCACGATGGGATTTCCTAGGTTGTTATTCACGTTGCCTAGCAACTGGGAGGGATGATCAGCACACAGGACAGTTTGAACTGTGTCTCATGCTCCATGTCGCCTCCTTTCAACCAAAAAGATGGCTGCTCTCATGAAATCAAACATTTGCCTGTTCTTTTAAAACAAGGTGGGTAAGAGATTATATTACCTATCTATTTTAATTAGCATAACTAATGTAACTTAATGACAGTATGTTTGTTTAGGCTAAAGTTCCTCTTTAACCACTTCACCACTGAGGGGTTTTACCCCTTGAACACCAGAGCAATTTTCACCTTTCAGCGCTCCTTCCATTAATTCGTCTATAACTTTATTATTACTTATCCCAATGAAATGAACTATATCTTGTTTTATTCGCCACCAATTAGGCTTTCTTTAGGTGGGACATTATGCCAAGAATTATTTTATTCTAAATGTGTTTTAATGGGAAAATAGGAAAAAATGTGGGAAAAATTATTATTTTTCAGTTTTCGGCCATTATAGTTTTTAAATAAAGCATGCTACTGTAATTAAAACCCATGAAATGTATTTAACCATTTGTCCCGGTTATAAAACCATTTAAATTATGTCCCTATCACAATGTTTGGCGACAATATTTTATTTGGAAATAAAGGTGCATTTTTTTCAGTTTTGCATCCATCCCTAATTACAAGCCCGCAGTTTATAAAGTAACAGTGTTATACCCTCTTGACATAAATATTTAAAAAGTTCAGTCCCTAAGGTAACTATTTATGTTTTTTTTTTTTATTGTATTTTTTTTTTTTAATTACAAAAAAAAAATAAAAAAATTGGGGAGTGTGGGAGGTAATGAGTTAATTTATTGTGTAAATGTAATGTTTGTTTATGTAAAATGCTTTTAGTGTGTAGTTTACTATTTGGCCACAAGATGGCCACAGTGTGTTTGTTTACATGCGACCTGTAAGCGTCCTTCCTGACGCTTACAGGAAGCAGTAGGAGGCTGGGAGAATCACTATGATCGCGCTGTTTCTAATAGAAGCAGCGCGATCATTGCGGGGGCTTAGATCAACGAACGGGAATGGATTTTCCCGTTCATTGATCTCCGTGCGAGCAGGTGGCGGCGTGCACGAGCGGCGGGTGCACGCGCACGAGCGGCGGGAGCGCGGACAGCGGCGGTAGCGCGGAAGGTACGGATTTCTCCGTCCCTGGTTTTTTAGGGGGGAAAAAAGGGACCGAGAAATTCGTACCGCCGGGGGTTTAAGTGATTAAAGAAAGCAGTTGCAGCGCACAAGCCTAAGAATGTGACTGAACTGGAGGCTTTTGCCCATGAAGAATGGGCTAAGATACCCATAGATCGCTGCAAGACACTTGTGTCAAGCTATGCTTCACGTTTAAAAGCTGTTATAAATGGAAAAGGATGTTGTACTAAGTACTAAGAATGAATGTCACTTGGGGCTTGAATAAAACTGGTAATGATGTGAGCACAGAAAATAAATTTTTATTATTTCATTATAAATGTTATGTTATATTTATCTGACTTACAAGTGCCTCTTTGATTTAATTGTAAACAAGATGACTGAAATGATCAAAATCAATGTCAAACTGGCCAAAACACTCAATTTCAGTGGGGTTGAATAATTTTGAACACAGCTGTATATTGTCTTGTCACTAACTGTCCCTTAGAGGGGCTCACAATCTAGTCCTACAATCAGCGCTGCTTAATATTTTGGCGCTTTATAAATACAATGAATAATAATAATAATAGTCCCTACCATAGTCATATGTCTATATCGTGTAGTGCATGTATCATAGTCTAGGGCCAATTTAGGGGATGCCAATTAACTTATCTTTTTTGAGGGAATGTGGGAGGAAACCAGAGTGCCCAGGGGAAACCCACAAAGACATGGGGGGAACATACAAACTCCTTACAAATGTTGACCTGGCTGGGGTTCAGACCAGGGACACAGCGCTGCAAGGCAAGAGCACTAACCACTATGCCACTGTGCTGCCCAGCTGCTACATGTGTTGGATAGCGTTGGTCAAGTCTAAGAGAACTCATGAAGAAGCATTGTGATCAGTTTGGTCAGGTGATAGATATGAAAGTCTCTAGTTTGCTAGTCATGATCATGTGCTTCTCCATGAGTTCTCCTAGACATGACCATCACTATTAGCGGATAGGCATAATTTGATAAGTGTAATGATCCGCTTAGCTGTCTGCACAGACAGACAGCTGTTTGACCATTCCTAAAGTCTGAGGGCTGCAGGTCTCTGGAAAAGAGACCTGTCTTTACTTTGTAAGTTGCAGACCTGCTCTGCTGCTGGGGAATTTGTATATATTTGTTATGCAGATTGCCTAGCTGCCTCCTTTGAAGGCTGGCAGTAGAAATACCATGTTCTCCCAGAATCCCTTGCTGGTCATCCTCATGGTTTGTTACTGATGAACTCTACTAGAGTATCAGCCCTGTTTGTTTGTTAAAGTTTATCTTAGAGTAATTCCTGGGGACTGCAGTAGGCAGCTCTTCTAGTGCAGTCAGGTTGCATTATCTGTTTTGCCTGTAGAGTCTTTGTGTCTCGATTGCCTTGTCGCCAGCGGCGGTCGACAGGGAATCGTTCTGTCTGTCCAGGGGTGCTAACCAGAGCAGCGGTTGCTACTGGTAGCCCCATCTGTTTATCTGTCTGGATCGCACTCGCCCTAGTGGTAGTGGCAGTGCCTCCTTCTGTATTCTGCCTCAGGGGTGCTAACTAGAGAAGCGGTTGCTACTGGTAGCCCCATCTGTTTGTCTGTCTGGATCGCACTCGCTCTAGCGGTAGCAGCGGTGGTTCTTTCTGAACTCTGTCTGGGAGTGTAGGCCAGAGCTGCGGTTGCTGCTGGCCGCTCCTCCTCTCTGTCCTGTCATGTACGGACACTTGCTGTAGGCTCGGTGAGGTAACCGTTAGCGAGCGTTCGCGTTCTCTACCTTGTGTTTGTGTGTCATTGGTTAGTTAGGGTGGCATGCTTATCACTAGGCGCCTAACGCGCGGTGATCGTGCATAAACGCGTTCCCTGCTGCGAATGAGTGCGGTGTTCGCATTTAGCTAGTGTTTGTTATTTTCTTTATCTTTTTATTGTTGTTTGCTGTGCCTTTGCTACTCTCGTGCTCTGTTCTGTTCTGCCTTCTGTCACTTCTGGCAATCGTATCTCTTGCGATTGCGTTCCTGCTTTGTTTCTGCGGATGTGTGTTCACCGTCGCTGGGTGGCGACTAGATTGGGGAACACACATTTAGTCTGTCTCTGTGCTTTCTCTCTTAGAGGGCTATCGTGCCCTACTTTGCCTTTATCTGTACAATTCCCTTCTGGCATCTGTGGCCGTGCAGAGGCTGTGCTCGTCTGCACTCCACAGCTCCATCTGCCGGTGGGAATTGCCCTCTACTGGTGCATTGCACCTACGCTGGGTACTATCTATTATACGCTTGTGGAGGATTTCCGTAGTGTCAGCACGCATCTTGTGCGCTGACCACGGAAATAGAAACCCACAATCGTTACAATAAGTGAATACTCACGAATCTAGGTTGCTTAAAGGGACTTGTAACATCCAAAAATAAAAAAATGCCTAAAAATAGTAAGTATCCCAAGTATATATGTAAACCCCTTCTTTTCTAAATTAGGTCCCAATAGATGGAAACCAGTAGAAATATCTCTATCTCTATACCATATTTCTTTTAAATCTAACAGTGAACACAAAAAACAACAGAATAGGTAAGATAAATAAATTATTCATTATTGAATAATTTTAATAAATTATTTATTATTGGATAATTTATTTTAATTTTTTTTTCAGTTAATATGGAGTTTCATCCCACTTTGAGCCAGTAACCACCAGTATTGCTTATGAGGAAGTGCAGCCCCCACTCGGCCATGCTGTACAGGTTATGGTTCCTAAAAATTAAAATAATGTGAAAAATAAAATACAAACCTGCCAAAAGGGGTGACTAAGCATGAAAAGAACAAATAACAGAGGCGCCCAAGTAACAAATAAAAAAATTAAAACCAGTTTAACTACTTACTGCACCAGGTGCAGTATAATCACGCCCTGGGAAACTTTACCTGAAGTTCCAGGGCCGCGAAAGTTAGTCAATGCATTACCGCCCGTTAGCAGAGACATGAATTAATGGGAACGCAGTTCATATTCACAAATCTAAGTCCCCGAATCAATGAACGCTGGCATCTATTAGATGCCTGCGTCATTGTATCTTCTGGGTGTTACACTTCCACGCTTTATTTCCGATTCATGTCCTTACGTACACGAATCGGAAGTAATGACTGAGGACATCTTGTGGCCAAATAGTAAAAGTACATTACAACACATTTTATTTAATAAAAATACCTACACTTACACCTAAAATTATCTACTTCCCTCCCACACTC